>NC_084994.1:40433186-40540686 GCF_963854185.1 Sardina pilchardus
TTTATTACACAAATACACCAAAAACAGATTATACTAGTTCATGGGACTTTATCTCTGACAGTGAAGACAAACCGATGAGACATTCTAAACAGCTCTGAGTCATGTTTATAGTACACAAAAGCCAACATTCAAGCCGAGAATAGTTTGCCTCGCTGACCTGATCTCATGTCTTTTTTTTTTGTCTCAACGCAAGAATGTTTTCTGTCTTTTCCACTTCCAAGGCCACACACAGTGCTGGAATTTGACACCTCACGTACACTAAATAATACACACTTCAGTTCAACTGCCTAGCAAGCATTTGACATCGGCAAGCACTTAGCTGACATGAGTCCCTGCAGTTTCAACAAAGACAAAGCGCAAGCCATTAAAGCAGTTCCACCTTTTCTATAGCCTTCAGCCAGTAAAGGATTACCACACAGGCAAGTGTAGGCGCCGTCTATCCCTCTTCAGTTAACGTGACGTCCTCTGCCACCGTTCAGAGGTCATTCAGAGGCCAACTCTTATTGCCAGTCATCTCTCAACTCTGGAAGATTCTATCTATCTTGTTATCCAAGTTGTTTGCATTGATAGTATATTTACTGAACTTTGGCTCAACCGAACCTATGTATAACATGTTCAAGCTTGCATGTTTATGCTTGCATTTGTCTTTCTATCTATACCCCACATTGTCTAACTAACCAGAGCCCGACTCCACACTCCACACACACACACACACACACACACACACACACCCTGCGTCCACCCCGCCCCCTCACCTGGTCGCGCAGGTCGTCGACCCTGACCAGGTGGGCCGAGTGGTCGTGGCAGACGACGGTGCGCTGCTCGTGCCACAGGCGGATCTTGCGCTCCAGCTCGGCGTTCTCCTTCTCCAGCGTGCGCACGCGCTCCAGGTAGGACGCCAGCCGGTCGTTGAGGTTCTGCATGGTGGCCTTCTCGTTGGCGCCCACGTGCAGGTCCAGGCCGCTCGTGGAGCTCGGCAGGCCGTCGGACAGGTTGAAGCCGCCGCCGGACTTCGCCGAGCCGTAGAGCCGCGGGCCGACGCTGGCGGTGGAGATGCGGGTGCCCTGGCCGCCGGCGCCCCCGTAGACGCTCATGGTTCTGGGGCTGTAGGTTCTGGAGAGGAAGGACATGGTGGCAGCGGTGCTCGTGGTGTGGCTGTCTGGGAATAAGAGGTCTGGAGGTGGAGGTGGAGCAGGCTGGTGGAGTCTCAGCAAGGTGAGTGAGGAGCGACACAGCCCCGGTCTTCCTTTTATGTACCTGTCCCCTGTGTCAACCTGGAAGGGGGTGGGGGAGGGACATCGTAGTCTCACCTGTTGCGGACAACAGGTTAGCCCTCATCCACTCCACTTTGTGTGCGTGTGGGTGTGTGGGTGGAGGGGTGGGCCCAAGGAGAGTGGGGGGGGGGGGGTGAGGTGGGGGCGTTGAGTGGTGCAAGTGTGTTGGCAGAGGAGGAATGCCCCCGACCTGCACAACCCGCAAAACAGCATTTTGATGTTCTCCTGTTTCCTTCTCTGAATGAAAAAAAAACCCTCCTTGAATTGTTCGATCGCAAACTCTGACACAGATAATTGCTCAATGCCGATGTGAAGGTTGTTTTTTTTTTCCACTGTAGACTGGACACTCCTGAATGCCAGGTGCGCAGCGATCATATCTGTGATCATATTTGTGATCATATTTGTGATCATATTTGTGATAGCGATGGGCCATTAGTAGCCTCACCATAGAGAGGCACTTCTGTTCTAAGGTCTTGCCACAAGCGAGGAGGTAAGGCATGTGACCTGTGTCAATACACTCAGTCAGTTAGTAAAACAAGAAGTGGGAAAAGAGTCCTAAGGTGACAGATCCTAAGAGACAATTGTCAATTAACATCACACATCGAAGAGTTTTACTAACAGATCTCTGAGTTCATTGAAATGAAAAAGCGTTTGCGTTTGAGTAATTGTTATTCTGAGGGAGACTCAACAAGTTTTTCTAGCCAACTATTAATTTACATACCATTCACATGCTCACATGCCATAGTAGCTCACATGCCATAGTCTACACATTGTTATGAATAGTGTGAGAAAAAAACAACCAAACAACACATAAGATATCTATAGGGAACCAGTGAGGTGAATTTATGAAATTTAAGCCATCCCATCTCTATAATACATTCCACTTTAACATGCTGGATATCTAAGTGAGAAGGATATAGTGTAGGGAGATGTTAGGGTGTGGAGCCATCTCTGCATTCCAACTTGATGAGATGTCCTCATTTTTGGGAGTTTGAGAAGTATTCTTTGTCATTTGACATGCAAGGACACACCCACTGTTTGCCATGGAGACCCACAAGGAAACATGTCCATCGTTAAACATGTGATGAATGCAACAGTGAACAAATGTAAAGAGAACAGACATACAACCAAGGCTTTCATTTACCATAGGCTCATACCACCAATTCTTTACAACTGTGTTATTATAACCCAACTATCACATTGACAATTACATGTTTCATGTTCTTAATCATACAATGTTCTTTCAGATCACCTGCCGACGTTCAGAGTTTCGAAAACAGTCTGACTCACATGCTTATCAGCAGACATTGCATGAAACATAGATACAGATTACGTGACCATTACAGGTGATGGTTTCGTGACATCACTGGGGACTGGCTGCCTTGAAGACATGGCTGACACAGAGTGGTCTGCTTCACCTTGCTTGGACTAGAGTTGAGAGACACAATATCTATGTAAATTGTCACTCTGGGTTTCGAATAGGACACTTGATTGAAACAGCTCCTCTGAGGGCTTCAAATGGTATTTGAATGTCCAGGTGTTCGGTCTGTGCTAGTATTGCTCAACCTCTGTTGATCACTATATCCTGATAAATAGAGAATGTGACTGGCTGTGCATATTTGGCACTGCTCTAGAGTGGTTTACATGCTTAGTGAAAAAAGCTTACTCATTGGTGAGTTTGAGTCCTCCTCAATATGCAGTGGTGTTCCTCAGGGTTCAGTCCTGGGGCCTTCACTTTTATATTGGCACATCTCAAACAAATACAATATCATGGGAAAAGTCCATTGCCCTGCCCAGACTGTGAATACAGGCTCGAGAAACCATTTTTGACTAAGTTAGCTGATTAGTGCCCTTCTCACTTTGACATTCTGTATCATAAATTCTTCATGCTAATATCGAGATATTTCTGTTTTTCCGAGCTGTAAACTTTATTCATCAAGATTAGAATTCACCCCCTTGAAATTATAAGGTTCTATCTGAGATATTGAGCTTCAAAGTCTTAAAGTTTAAGTGGAACAATAGTTTAGATTTGTCCAAAAATGCATACAACTTCAAAAAAACAACTCAACTCACCTTATGAAGTTGTCACAGAATAAGAATATGTCAATAACTAAAATTTGACAAAAATGTCAGATACATGTTTAACCTTATATGGGGAAGAATTCTGAAGATACAAAATGCTTGAAATAGTTCATTTAAAGGTGACATAAAATGGAAATATTTTTTTCTTGGATTTCATGAATTATGAGTCATGGTTGTGCCCTCCTTCATATGAAAATCTTGAACTTAGAAATAGACACTAAAAAATGGGCAAATTAGAAAAGAGCCTGCTTGTGATGTCAGACATCCCAAAGCCATTGAAGTTCAATTGGGGTTGCCAAAGAGGGCGCCATTTAGTCAAACAGATCATTTCAATACCCAGCCTAAATATATGGTTTTAATTAGTCTTGTAAAATTGCAATTGAGTTAATAATAAAGAGCTAGAACAAAAAGTTCAAGGTGAGACCATATATTATCTGCTGAAGGTAAGATCTGTGCCATAGCCACTTTTCAATGTACTCTAGCAACACCTTGAGAGACTCATTCACCTGAACCATCAACACAGACAGCAGTTTGACAGACAAACCTGTTAAGCTCTCAAAGAACAACACTGGAGCCAGTGAATCCATAAGAAAGACAAACCGTTTGTCAATACAGACTTGTCTCGGTAAGCCGGCAAAACCATTTCAACACGCACCCCTCCCCACAGAAACACTGAGGCGAGGCTATTGTTTGACCATTCGTCATGGTGACAGCAGAAGGAGACCCTAGAGAGGCAACTACAGGGCCACCAGAAAGCCTTGTAGAGAGGCATTCCTATTGCACAATTGGGAGATCCTCTGATAAGAGGAAGAGGTAAAGCATTAGAAGAGCTGGGTCTCAGCTAAAGGAGCCCCAGGGGGCAATGGAGAAAGTGTGACAGGAAAATATCCACAGGGCAAGCTCACACCCGCACACCCAGACCTTCCTTCTTTGGAAGCACACACCTCAATTCTTTCCCCATCCCTCAGTGAAAGAGCCCTTAAACCTGACATGCTTAGCTGTAAACCAGACAGAGAAACTTCAACACCAATGGCAGACTGACAGCATACCTCTGCATTCCTTCGGCAAAGCAAACTCTAACACCGGTGGGTGCACGAGGCAAGCAATTAGTCAGTCCACACATGGTGTGTGTTGTTCCACCGGCACGGCTCAAATCCGTTCTTGCTCTGCTACACTATACCTACACCCCCACCACCCACCCCCAGCAGCAGACAGGTATGTGAATGGGTGACGAGCATCGTGACACACCTGAATGCAGAGATATAGGACAGAATGTCAACGTTGCATGCCTTAGTTCTTCACAAGAGAACACAAGATATCCAAGATACCCATGTTGTATTCTCACATGCAAGATCTGAAATCTCTTATGCAGATATGTGGGTATAGGTACGACTTGTTCTTGTACGATGTGTTTCAGACTGACAGCCCTGGCCTCAATGTAAATTTGTCAACACTCAGTTGTCTTCTAATGGATAAGAAGATCAGCCAGATTTAGATCATAGGGTCCCTCTATAGAATGAGATGGAGAGACAGAGAAGATGAATGGTTCAGAAGATTCTCCTCTGACTAACATGGGGGTGTTTACTGAAGATAGAGTTGATGTGTGGAGTATATGTAAACAGAACATAAGCTATCTTGCCCAACTTGTTTAGTGGTATATAGACCCTTTCAATATGGTCCTAGAGGCTCCCGTTGAAATGTTCAAAACCAACGCAGATACTTTGAAACGAAAATGAGTCAGACTTTAGAGTAATGCTCCACAAAATATTGACTTTAAAACTTATTTTTGAAATGTTTGTTTGTCTCTAAGTTACCATTTGCTCAATGTTGCTAAGTAGTTGTTAAGCTGCCAGAAATGACATAGGAACATAGCTGTTCGTTTATGCAGTTGAAAGGGTTTGTTGTGTCAAAGAACACACTAAGCATGATCGTCACACCAGCAGCTCTCCTGTAAAGAACTCCAGGCCTGAAGGGAGCAGAGAACCCAAATGCATTAGTGAACCTTTTTCAACCAAAGCTGCTGGAAGTAGGCTACTGCTTTTAGCCACCATTTTGTTTGGATTTCTCAACCTGCAGACCATATTGTAGATATTAGAAAGCTAGATACCGCATTTGACTTTTTGAACACACATAATGGGGCCGCCATTATGGTAGGGGCATCAATCACTGAAGGCCAATAGAGACCGAGGTGTCTAAATTGCTGGCAGGTGTTGCCCATTGACAGTAGTGTTTGCCCTCAGCAATATGGCGGTTGCGTTCTCATATGCCACCCAATAGAACTTGACGGATAATGTGGTGTCTGGCTTTCTAATATATACGCTGCAAACAAGTCAAATACACAGCTCGTTGTTCAACCCTAAAGACGCAACTGGTATGAAATGTGTGATACTTAAGTATGTGATAATTAGTATCATGTTTAATGTGATAATGTTGAAATAAATAACTATTTCAAAAGAATTGAGTGGTCCCTTTGCATCCTTTATGTGTTGAATGTGTTTGCAAGTTTGGGCAAAGCTCAACTGATTTTGACACCTACTGTAGACAACTTGACACTACTTGTCTTGCTGCTTCAGCTGGCAATACAAGATCTAGTCATACAATTTTATAAGGAGACACAAGATGACATCAAACTTCCCTCTATTGAATTTAGTACTTCTGTTTTCTGCTGGGTTCCTTCATCTATGGCCAAGCCATCTTTGGGAACATGTCCCAAAATATCTGGAGCCACAAATATTTCTGAAATGTCTTTGGTGTTCCTCTGGGAGCATTGTCTGTTGGCTGTGAGATGACCCGTGCCATCGGATCTGACAGACCAGAGACAGAAGGCCATTCATAATCTCCAACAACCTTCTGACACATAGTTCTGGAGATCAGAATTTTTCCAGTCAGCATCACCCATAGGACTGGAACCCTTATTCATGTGAATCTTTCAAAGACTGCAAAGAAGCCAGTCAAATTTCTGGAAAATCATTTAGGTTATTAAGTATTCAACTATGTGGAGTTATTTAACTTTAACACCCTTTTTCAAGAGATAGCTTTCTGTTGGTATCAACAACCCATATAGAAAAAAACAAGCTTCATATTTCAGTTAAGAGTTGAACAACAAATATTTTGGAAACGTGTGACTTGTTACGGGCGAGCTGAAATCATGGCTCAGACCCAACAAGTGCATTCCTCAGCTATCTCCTGCCTGATGCCTGGAAGAAAAAGACTGGCAGTGTTACAGAGGGGGCTGAGACGAACCATATATCACAGCTTCAGCAAGTCCTGGCACACGATAATGAGGCGTCCTTAAACCACGGGAAGAATTCAAGAAATACTGTAAGACTGCTCTTCTCACGAGGCACGTGGGAAAAAAAGACATACAATGAATCCAGGGGAGTATTTTCTAGTGTGCAACCTGCCCTGTGTTAACACCAAGATGTTCTAACATTATCCCCTTTTCCTGCTTGGATTCTGAGGTCTTCACTCAACCAAGAAAAAACATGCTGTTTCTTGTAAGCTGATTCACCTGGTTTAGTGCCTAAATAAATTGGACATGTGGAGTACTTTTTCTCCAGCTGACCATCTTTTTCCTGTCCATCCTCACTTTCTGACATTGTGTGAACTGAACACAATAGCACATTTGTTTGTGTGTAATTCACAAACGTTTAATTGGGGTATCTGTTATCTTACATGGACATAATACAACTCACAATGAAGTGGGGTGAAAAGGATACTGTTCATTAGTGGCTGTGCTAACATTATGTTCTGCCAATGAAAACCCTTCTCATGATGATACTGATATCATCTAGTCGAGTGCTGTTGCTAATGTGTTAGGAATGCTCTGGTCATTATTTTAATTCGCTGACATGTTAGACACCACCACCACTCTGCTTCATCTGAACAGATACTGCTGACATGTCTCATATCCACAACTGATATAAAACGCCTACTGCCCCACCCTGTTTTGTTTCCCCCACAACGGCAAATTCTAATGTTCTGTAACATGAGAAGGAGGCACAAATAACGTCAAGTACTGTATATCCCAATAATTACAGTGCATGAAAATGCACTGTACTGTTCTTCCAAGGCTTCTTCTTCTTCTTATTATTATTCCGCTGATCAAATTCATTTTTTCTATTCAGCTTGAACCGTTTAACTTAGAAACTTCATTCAAACGTCGCAACGTAGGTCTTAAATAGGGGAAGGCTGCTAAGTGTTTTTCAACTTTGTAACTTTTATACTTTTTAAACTATAAATTAAAAACTATTACAAATTTCCCCATAGACTTAACATTGGCCTCTATGACATCACAATCGGATCATTAAGCAATTAGAATCTTATGCCAGGTGGCCAGCCCCACCTGCAGCAGCCCTCTCTCTCTCAGGCTTTAAGCATACAATCTCTCTGTGAAGACTACATATCCTGTTAACTGTTTCCTCTTTCCACAACTGTTTCAAAATAAAAGTCCTCACTGCAATAATACACTATTAAATCATTTAACCATTGAAACTACTGAACTATTTAACTGTTCAACCATTCCAACTGTCAGTTATCATCAACTATGCCTCCAGTCAACTACATGAGACCTCCATGCACCTAGCAACCAACATAGCAACCATCAAAATTAAGCGTTTATGACCGTTTCCATAGCAACCAACATGATTTTACTACAGTAACTTCTTTATTCCTGATAGTGGCAGCCATGGATACCCCATCAACAAATGTTTCAAAATAAAAGTCCTCAGTACCAAGTTAGCTAGTTAGCATGGTTAGCATAGTTAACATTGTTAGCATAGTTAGCATTTTTAACATAACTGCTAAAAATGATTAGCTAAGTTAGCTAATCAACCTGGTTAGCATTGTTAGCATAGTTAACATTGTTAACATTTTTAGCATAACTGCTAAAAATGATTAGCTAAGTTAGCTAATCAACGTGGTTAGCATTGTTAGCATAGTTAGCATTGTTAGCATAGTTAACATTTTTAACAGTACTGCTAGAAATCATTAGCCAAGTAAACCAATCAACCTGGTTATCATTGTTAGCATAGTTAACATTTTAGAATACCTGTTAGAAATCATTAGTTAAGTTAGAACAGGAATGTTTAAGCTTTAAAATGTCTACCTAAACACTATCAACTCTCTTTAAACTATGCAACCACCATGTTTACCCTAGCTATACCTTAGTAGCCATATCTACATTATCTATCTATATTTTTTTTTGCATTTTCATGCACTGGTAATTCCTTGGAATTGCATTTCTAGTTCTAGGTGATAATGTGTATTTGGTCCACCCATAGGTACAGCCCAAGATCAGGTCTGCATTTCACTGATGGTTTGATCAAGAGGTCAGCCTCCAGAGAGCCACTGACTAGATACGCCCTCCACCCAAAACTCCACTGCCGTGCGTTGAGGAGCTGAGCTGAATTTCAGCTGAAGGAGCAAAAAAGGTGCACTTAAACCAACAAGTATTCAGGTTGTGTAGAGAGGCTATTACTTACAGAAGTTCTTCATTTACATCTGTGCAACAATATCTTTCATGTGCATACTAGGGTGTGGGAAAATATCAAATCCATCTTTGAAAAAAAAAAATGGAGAGGAAAATCGTATAGTGTCTATTTGGTGCCTCCTAGTGGTTTGTTTTAAAAACAACATAGGTAGCATGTGTCATACCACCTGCCTTGCATAGAGTTCGATTTGACTAACAAACCACGTTTTCATTGTTGATGGGAAAGCACAGCATTTGACATATCATTATGCCAAAAAGCAGAATGACGACACTGTGCCGTAATCAACGTCTAAGCGATCAACTTCTGTTGATGTACTTGGGTGGTTGACGTTTTAGGCCGAAAAAAAGTTTTTGAAAAAAAAATCAGATATTATGCATGGAAATCACTTAGTTATGTTGTACTGACTCTCCCATTCCCAAAATATGTATGATCTTTCAGAATTTGTATTGGAATTCATATTTATTCACTAATGTCTCGTGTTAGTGACTAAAATTATCATATGGTGTGACATGAAAGTTATTGTGTGTAAAACTATGATGGGGTATATATTTTTAATGTGAGTCAGTGTATCATAATCTTCTATCTTTACTTCATCAAGATCTAGCATTTCCTTGTGGAAATGTATTATATTTTACAGTATATTTATTCATCAATACACAAAGTAAGGCATTTGTCCCTAATCTTTCAATAAACTTCATATTAATTTGGACATATCTTGATACAAAAGAAATAAAATGCATACAATGTTTGCTGACCCTATTTCCTATCTGTTACATTCAGATTTGTATGATTTAGACTCCGAAAGCCTTTTTATTTTCATAATTTCTTGATGTTTCTTGATGTCACACCAAATGATATGGTGTCACACCATATGATAAATTACACCAAATAACAATCTGTTAATGCAAAAATGTGAATATATGCATTTCACAAACAATAAATCACAGTTTAAGACAAATATATCACATAAAGGATCACTGTTAAAAACTCAGAACTTTGTAAAACAGAATTCCACCAGATCTTGTATAGCACTTGGGTAATAGGTGCCACATATTAAATAATAAATGTTAACAAAATGTTAAATATGTTAAAATATGTATAACACTAAACTATTAATTAAACATATGTTTGAAAAAAACATTATTTATGTAGGAAAATACAGATTATATCATATAGTGTGACAAATAAATCATATGGTGTGACAGCAAAACCCCATCACACCATATGATATGGGGTCACTCCATATGACCTGCGTGAAGCTGGCCCCCCATGTTATTCAAAAATGATTTAAAACACTGTTATTCGTTTGTGCTACGTTTGTGCCGGTTTGTGCCGTAAAAATTATCGTTTGTGCCGTTAAGGGTTTTTAAGTAATTCAACTTTACATTTTCTGGCCAGTGACGTCACTCAGCCCCCCATACATGTCCAAATTTCCCCAAAATGGTCTCAATCGTTTGTGCTACGTTTGTGCTGGTTTGTGCCGTTAAAAGTAACATTTGTGTTGCTATGTTTTTTAAGCTATTCCACTTAATTTGTTACACGCGTGACGTCACCCAGCCCCCCATCAATGTCCAAATCTTCCAAAAATGGTCTCAATCGTTTGTGCTACATGTGTGCTGATTTGTGCCGTTAAAAGAAACATTTGTGCTACTATGTTTTCCACGTTATTATGGTTTATTTATTACTCGCGTGACGTCACCAGCCCCCCATCAATGTCCAAAACTCCCAAAAATGGTCTCAATCGTTTGTGCTACGTTTGTGCTGATTTGTGCCGTAAAAAAAATAACATTTGTTCAGCTATGCTTTTTAAGTAATCACGCTTTGTTACAGGCGTGACGTCATTCAGTCCCATTCAGCGTCCAAATCTCCTCAAAATAGTTGCGCTCGTTTGTGCTACGTGCGTGCTGATCTATTTCATTAAATGTTTGTGTTGCCTACTATGTAGAGGTTAGCCAGGGGGCTTGTCCAGCAGTTTTAGCTTATGCTAGACATCACCCAGCCCCATCAATGTCCTTATCGATTTACGGTGCTACCCTCTTTACTTGGCTGTTTTTGCTGCCCAGAATTTTATACACCAGTTGCATGGTGCGTAACGTCAGAATTGCTATCGCTACTGTGGATTACTGCAACCTGAACTCTGTGAGCTAACTGTGGCTACTTGTGGACTCTATCGCTACTGTGGATTACTGCTACCTGAACTCTGTGAGCTAACTGTGGCTACTTGTGGACTCTATCGCTACTGTGGATTACCTGAACTCTCTGGGCTAGCTGTGGCAACTGGGACTCCCCGAACTAACAGGCCTGTGTGTGTGTGTGTGTGTGTGTGTGTGTGTGTGTGTGTGTGTGTGTGTGTGTGTGTGTGTGTGTGTGTGTGTGTGTGTGTGTGTGTGTGTGTGTGTGTGTGTGTGTGTGTGTGTGTGTGTGTGTGTGTGTGTGTGTGTGTGTGTGTGTGTGTGTGTGTGTGTGTGTGTGTGTGTGTGTGTTGTGCGTGTGTGTGCGGGCATAGTTAGCCTCAGGCCGGGGTTAATGGCCAGTCCCTTCCCCTAGCATAACTCCGCCATAGAGAGGGCTGTTTTAGGTGGGTTGTGTGTGGATGAATGCAGGGTGGGTGCATTCGGGAGGTTGGGTTGTGTGTGTCAACTTTAAATAAATTGTAAACGTGGCTCCCTGTCTGTGTGTGATTTGACTCCTCCTCCGACCACGAAACAAATATTAGCCTACAATATTCTCTAAAATAAGCAAAAGTTTTTGTTTGGCCTATGCATCAAAATGACAGAGCGTTGCGCACTGCCCGCACACAAGCAGCATTTAGGCAGCTACTTGAAGTCGTCTCAAAGGCCACCAGTTAATTCTGGTTACAGCAATTCTGACGTTACGCACCAGCAACTGGTGTATAAAATTCTGGGCAGCAGAAACAGCCAAGTAAAGAGGGTAGCACCGTAAATCGATAAGGACATTGATGGGGCTGGGTGATGTCTAGCATAAGCTAAAACTGCTGGACAAGCCCCCTGGCTAACCTCTACATAGTAGGCAACACAAACATTTAATGAAATAGATTAGCACGCACGTAGCACAAACGAGCGCAACTATTTTGAGGAGATTTGGACGCTGAATGGGACTGAATGACGTCACGCCTGTAACAAAGCGTGATTACTTAAAAAGCATAGCTGAACAAATGTTATTTTTTTACGGCACAAATCAGCACAAACGTAGCACAAACGATTGAGACCATTTTTGGGAGTTTTGGACATTGATGGGGGGCTGGTGACGTCACGCGAGTAATAAATAAACCATAATAACGTGGAAAACATAGTAGCACAAATGTTTCTTTTAACGGCACAAATCAGCACACATGTAGCACAAACGATTGAGACCATTTTTGGAAGATTTGGACATTGATGGGGGGCTGGGTGACGTCACGCGTGTAACAAATTAAGTGGAATAGCTTAAAAAACATAGCAACACAAATGTTACTTTTAACGGCACAAACCAGCACAAACGTAGCACAAACGATTGAGACCATTTTGGGGAAATTTGGACATGTATGGGGGGCTGAGTGACGTCACTGGCCAGAAAATGTAAAGTTGAATTACTTAAAAACCCTTAACGGCACAAACGATAATTTTTACGGCACAAACCGGCACAAACGTAGCACAAACGAATAACAGTGTTTTAAATCATTTTTGAATAACATGGGGGGCCAGCTTCACGCAGGTCTCCATATGAGGTTTCATGCACTTAGCAGAACAATGAGTCTTGAGGCTACATGCTAGGACCAAAATCATATGCTCACTTTAACATGGTAACATAGATGTAAAGGTAATTTTGACCAAAAAACTATTTACTTTTGAAATTTTCCTGAAAAATGGGTCACACCAAAAGACAGTGAAAAGTGGAACTGAGATAGGAGTGCTGGAAATACTTGATTTATTGAAAGAAATATGAGAGATAACTCAACACGTAAACTTTCAATGTCCTTCTGAGAAGTTATTATACTTCCTCAATGAGGAAGGACCCCCTATCCCTAAAGGTCTCCACACAATTGCACATTTAAAAAACATAATTTAAGGTCACACCATATGATATTGATTTTTGGGACAAAATGTTTTTGTTTATGGCTTGTTCAAAATTATTATGCCAGGACTTTAAACACTACAGACTTACAAGTAGACATATTTAGTATTCATTGTATTTATGTAATGGGAAAATATATTAATTAGATTTTTTTTTATTCAAAATCAAACTTTATGAAATGGGCTCGGGACAGTCACGCCATATGAGCTTTTCCTGGTTTGGCTGAAAATTTTGAGAAATAGGAATATGACTGACATGAATGGTCCATATGTTCATATAAAGCAGGTTTTTCTGAACAATATAACCACATTTATTTGCAGATTAGACATTTCTTTACTTCAGTTTGACACTCTGGACCAAAAAAAGGCCATGTCATGTCAACCACCCACTTACTTTTGCATGCCAAGGTTTTGAGTCTGGACTGTCTCTGTAAAACCATCACAAATACACCCTCACGTCTATTTGTTGTCTTTTTTTTTTTTTTTAAGTATATTTTTTGGGCTTTTTTGCCTTTATTTGTATAGGACAGTGAGGGGTGAGACAGGAAGTGGGAGAGAGAGATGGGGTGGGATCGGGAAATGACTGCAGGCCGGACTCGAACATGGGTCCTGGTGGGCACTCGGACCCGCATGTGGTATGAGCGTTGTTGCCTGTTGTGCCACAGCGCCCCCTGGGTGCAGATCATTTCTCTTTTTGTTCATCCTTCATTCCTTCCTCCTGCATGTCCTAACCCATCCAGACTATTGTCACATAGAATATGAATTTATACCAAAGCCTACAAATATCAATGGACTACTACCAGTTATTGACCCTGATAAGGAGGTACAGTAATGTTTAATAGTTCTCAAGGCATGAAAGAAAACATATTTAAAAACACGTGAAAAAAACAGGCTTCAGCTTTTCTTAAAAGTTGCATGGTAGTTCATGATAATTCCAGCAGAAAGATATTTTCTTGGTCTATCTACTCATATACTGTCACTAATAAATCTATACAAACTCGCTTGAAACCGAAAGGTGACAGACGCGGGAGGGATCACCTTGGCAGCTTGGACTAATGATCGCACAATTCTGACTGAATACACCTCCACATAGGATGCTCATGTTTTCCCTTGTGTACCGGCCCTTCCACCTCCTCCACCTCCTCCTCTCCTCTTACCTCCTCTGGTTCCAATTAGACAAATGAGACATCCTTGATGACCAGAGGCAGACATCCCGGGTTCAGAAAGTAAAAGTATTTTATCCGACCATTTAGTAAATCAGCTCATCCTAATGAGCAGCGAAGGAGATCAGATAATTAGTGATATCACCTGGGTTAAGTGCACAGGTAGACATAATATAAGGCAGTACTTTTACTTTCTGGACCAGGGATGTCCACCTCTGTTGATGCCATGCTTTGAACGATTTCCAGGGGTGCCTCTCAACTTCTCTCCTCGATCCTCGATGCTCGTAACCTGACTCTCGCCAGATCCTGTAGTTCGCTGTCTGCTTCACACAAGCATCTGGGACTTCTCAATAGGAGAGGTATTTATGAAGGCGGGTCCTTGTAAAACATCCTTGCATGTGATTTGATAAACCACTTGCCTGTTATCTTGAATGACGTGATAGGCTTCTTCAAGCTCTTGCCAAACCCGGTCGGAAGACGAGTAAAAACATCCTTGCCACCAATAAATGTCTTCAAAACCATTCTCTGTTAATCTTTTAAAGAATGAATACTCGATAGATTGGACAAAACGGTTGAAATAGCAGAATCAATGTCAGCACAAGACTCCTCGCTGCCAGAGGCACCTCAGGACACGAGCTGGAGGACTGAGGACTGAGGGGAAAAGCCACATGTAAATTGAGCTTGGGATGCACCCATCGAGTGCTTTTTAAATCCCAATTCTGGTGAGGTCAATAGGTGTGTTCTCTACCTGCCACTAGAGGCTGCTGTGTCTCCACACACAGGACACGACTGCACCTACTGCAAACTCACAACAGGGTGGGGCCGGAACAAGCACACACACACACTCACACACACACATACACATATACTGTACACATACACACGCACACATGCACTACAAACACACCCACACACACACAGGAATGGTCCCACATACGCACAGGAACGCAGCCACACGCGCACACACACACACATGCAAACACACACACACACACACATACACACACATTCACACTCACACGCACGCATACACACACAAACACCTGTCTAAAGTCACAGTGTGTGATGTTGAAATAGCAGTGTGTACTGTATATCTGCCAATAAATTAATGAAGTGGCAGTGATTCATCCCCTTTGTCTTTGTTTGATAGAGCCAGCCTGCTAGACTACAGTCCATAGACTTGACCACAATGGCATTACAGATCTACACATTTAGGACACATGTTCATCTAAATAAATAAGTTCATGCCTTACCAAACCAGAGTGTAGGCTACAGAAGGGCCCAGAAGGGAAATTTCATGTAAGCACGAGAAACACACCAGAAACATTTTTTAAAAATTGTTGTTTCTACCCATGTCCTCTTATGGGCTTCGGACTCATTTGTCATTTTTATAGTAGCTTTCCACAATACGGTCACTGAAGGTGGTGACAGTGTGGGTAGTTTTTTTTTTGTTGTTCATCCTCCATTGCCCTTGTGTGAAGGACGCCAACAATTTGCGATCGGTATGTGCCCATGTGCTCATAAACATCTTGGGAAACTCTTGAGAATGTGCAGGCATCTCATGTCGCAACGCGGTGAAAAATAAACAAACTATGCAGATGAATGCCTCCATTATAAAAGTAGACGTGACAGGGACACATCAAATGGCTGACAGCATGGGAACATGCATGCTATGATTTAATGTCTGGCATAATGATGCTACAGCTTCTTCACGATCCAGCAAAAAGTGTCACAGAGGGACGGTTTACGTCCATCGCCTGGAATCCCGCGCGGCCAGTCCAGAACAATGGACCGTATCGTATCCGAGCGGCATGGAGGCAAGAGACAGGAAATCACACCCTCCACAACATCCCAGGGTCAGTTTCAGCTGCCACCACGTTGCGTTGCCATGGCAAAGCGCTCAAGGTAAACAAAACACAGGCAGCGTGTGGAATGTTTGAGTCATGTATCTAGAGGAGAGTAGAGCGAGAGAGGGAAGGGAAACACTCATCAAGCTCAGATGTTTCTGGTTGATATGATTGCCATAATAACAATTTGATCATTATCTCTGTTCATTTAACATGCTTGAGCAATATCAAACATAATACATGGACTTCAAACTTTTCAGACAGGTTCAATCACTGCAGTAAAAAAAACTTCCACACAATAAAATGGGTGCTTTGATGTGCAGTATGTTTCAGATGGTGAAACATGCACTACTTACAAAAATGGTTATTTGGCTTTCAGGTGAAATTGCAGGATGAACTTAAAATCCACTGTAACCTTTACAGGTGAGGTTAATGTGACCTTGTCTAAACTTTTGAATCTGCATGACCAACACTCCAGTGTTTCACTACTTCCTGTAGGCTACTGAAACATGACATTTCACCTGAGAGCCAGATATCCCTAACTTTTTGGTGTATCCGATCCAACACAGACCACACAGTCAGATTTGTCTCCGTGTGGCAAACAAATAGGCCTCCTGTATCTACGTCCGTGTGTTATTAATATAAATATTGTTTGTCCCATAGAAACCGATCATCAACGTTCCCAGGCTACGGGGCCTCTTTGGCAATCGTGACATCACTGCGCTGCGCTCACTCATCAGACACCTGGGGAAACAGGTATTTTTCTCCGCTGACGAAGCCACCATGTCGCTCGCGGCAGGATGAAACTGGATGTACTCATTGGTGACATCACCATCAGAGTGCCACTGGATCAAAGAATGTTAGTTTACACATACACACACAAGTGTAGTTGATGGGCTTTAGATCTGCATTATGAGAATTAGATGTTTGTTACATTACAGTAGTAGTTGATGTGAATTAGATTTAGATTTATTGTCGTGTAGTTGATTAGACTTGCATTATATGTGTATTAGATCAGTACAGTTCATGTGTAGGCTATTAGATCAGTACAGTTCATGTGTATTAGATCAGTACAGTTCATGTGTATTAGATCAGTACAGTTCATGTGCATTAGATCTGCATTATGTGCATTCGATTCATATTACATTAGTTGATGTGTATTAGATGTGTGTAAAGTTATGTAGTTGATATGCATTAGATCTGTATTACATTGGTTGATGTGCATTCAATGTGTGTTAAGTTAGTTGTAGTTGATATGCATTAGATCTGTATTACAAGTTGATGTGTATTAGATAGTTCATTAGATTAGTGCACTAATAACCTTATCAGGTGCTGACTGTATGCACTTCCTGTGAACTGTAGGTGACAGTGATGTTTCGCGTCATGACCCCCAACAGCACAATGATGGATTACTGCCGTTGGTCTGCACCTACAGCCTACCGTGGCTTAGTCTTTAGATTGATCTCCACCACCATAATCTTTTTAAGAAAGATACATACTTATTATTCAGCACCCTTTACTTTTCAAGTTGAAAAGGCTTATCACTCCCCGAAAACGGCTGTGTTTGAACAGTCTGTTTGAACTAGTGTTACTGTAGGGTGTGGCATGCAAAATTGTTTGCTGCAGGGCAGCCTGTGGCCTTGCCAGAGAGTGACACAGTTCAGTGCAGTGCCGGCCCTGTCGGTAGGATGAATGTCTGAAATGGTTGGAAAATCACTCTCATGGGAAAGACCCCTTACATGAGGACAAGTCTATCAGAATTCTCTCTCTCTCTCTCTCTCTCTCTTTCTCTCTCTATCTCTCTGTCTCTCAACAGCTCTCTCTCTCTCTCTCTGTTTCTCAGAGTAACCGGTAGAATGAATGTCTGAACCCAGTTCAATGGTTGGAAAATCACTCTCATGGGAAAGACCCCTTACATGAGGACAAGTCTATCAGAATTCTCTCTCTCTCTTTCTCTCTCTTTCTCTCTGTCTCTCAACAGCTCTCTCTCTCTCTCTGTTTCTCAGAGTAACCTGTTGGTAGAATGAATGTCTGAACCCAGTTCAATGGTTGGAAAATCATTCTCATGGGAGAGACCCCTTACGTGAGGACAAGTCTATCAGAGTTCTCTCTCTCTTTCCTCTCTCTCTCTCTCAACAGCTCCCTCTCTGATTCTCAGAGTACCTCCATCACTCTATCATGTTGAGCCTGTTTAAATAAACTGAAGTGGGCAGGAGAGAAAGGGCGGAGTGGTGTTTTTACAGTGACTCATAACTCTTGGCCAACGCTCATGTGTCCAGTGGACACACTGAATATTTGGAAGCAAAAGTTAACAAAAAAATTCCTCTGCTAAACTTTACTCTCACTGTTTGTTCTGAGTTGGAACCATCTGACTAACTGTGGTGTGTGGGGGAATTATTTGTCTAAATTCCTATAATTAGACAACCTCAAGACTGAATTTTAAGAAAAAACGGAGCGCATTGCACAAAGTACAGGCTAGACCTTGTGAGACACACACAAGCTGAAAACATGTCCTCATGACGTCTTTTACTTATTTACCTTCATGTATTAAACAATAGGCCAAAGCAAAACAAACACATATTTCTTGGCTATGGGGATATGTTTCAGTTGTCATGGTAATTCTAATCACAGAGGCTCAGAAGTCAATCACAGGAAATCCAGACGAGGTGAACGGCAGTTGAGGATGTCAGAGAGACAATGCGCACAAAGAACGAGACTCCTGCAGGTGGTCTGGAGCTTGGGATGTTCTAGAATGCTCCTGTCTCTCGGGACGTACAGACTTATTTGCACACACTGACCCAAGCAGTAGGCCACTGACTCCATTTCACGGCTCCTTGGCAATACCTCATCGCCGTCGGTAAATCAAGAAATGTGAAGCTTCTGAAGAAAAGTCGACTGAGACCCTGAAACATGTGCAGCTGAAAGTCACACAGAGTAACTCTGGGGAATCCCTCACCTCAGGGAACATTTGAACGACCGTGCCTAGCATTCCGTAGAGGATTATCCTCACCTTGTAAAAACTATATTACATTAGACATTATGCACAAACCACGTTGTAAGGGTCAATTTGTGCAGGGGATGGGACACATAAGGGACCTCATGATAGTTCATTCATGGTAGTTAATTCATAAACGTCACATAAATACAAAATACAATGTAATACAAACTCCTCAGAGTACATTGTAATATGCCTGGACTTCTCTGTGTCACTATGTGCCATTCAAAACACGTCTGAACATTTTCAGTTCATTTCATCATTTTTTGCCTCAAGGTGATTAGTATTAACCAAAGGTCTGGGAACTGCCTGAGGGCTTCAGCGAAAACACAACGTCACCACCACCACGTTGCACCCTAATATCCTTCACTCACCTGAAACAGGTGTCAGCGAGCTCTCAGACAACATACATGTAATGTTCACGGCACGTCAAACAACGCTCCCGTGAGAGAGTGATGGCGGAGCAGACCCTGACTAATGTTTACACAAGCCCAGCAGCAGCTCTCAGACGAGCAAACAGCAGGGTGGCTGCCTGCCTGCCCGCGGGCCATTCCTCACTGTCAAGAACTCTGCGGTGTCAGACAAGTGCAAGTTACTGCGTGCACCTCCGAGACTCATTCAGGCTGCATTTACGGCACAGCTGAGAGTTCGTCACCAACAGGAAACTATCATCCTTGAGAAACACAATACACCCTGCGTCTATTAGCAGACCTGTGCCAAAAGTAGGCTTTACCAGGTACAGGATTATTATTTTTCATATACTGTATATATAATTATTTTTATTTGACTTTATACATGTAACAGAAATTGCTTATACCAGTACAGACCCATTAACCTTCATCAATTTACTGTCCTACTAACTCAGGCTATAGGCATTCATATTATGTTGCTCACAATTATTCATACTCACACACATTCATCCATATACAGTATAAAATGAATACCCACACTCCATACACTAATATACTACTATATCACTATGTAGGAGGATTTGCAATCTAACTACTAAGAAGGCATGCACAAACCATAAAAAGCAACTCACAGTTATTTATCAGTTTTTAGATCATTATATCTTGCTTTTAGAGTGTGGAATGCATGTGTCTGTGCATGCTTGTGCCAAGCCACAAATGAAGTTCTCTTGACTTGACTTGAACAGGCTTCATGTATTTTACTGACATAGTTGGCGATGGGCTCTGAAAGCTTTTTCTATATTTTCGGTTTGTCCCAGACCACAGCACTTGATAGTGCATAGCATGAACAGGTGGTTAGAATGAAAGATGTGTTTGAATTGGAAATATCTGTATTTCTTATACAAACAACTGTCAAATAGTAGCAAATTGTTGATAACTGTCTATTTAAAGTGGCTAAAATCAACAGAAGAGTGATTTGTTATTGCATACAAGTAAACGTGGTTGACTGAAGAAAATGTGATCAAAAGCAATATAGCATATCAACAGCTGTGGGTTATTTGGACCAATATCAGAAACAAAAAAAGTTAAAGTAATCGTCTGATGTCTGCCATATCTCCTTGAGATCACTGGGAGCACATCTAACTTGCAGAGATAAAAAGGCTGCCTCTGCATGGGAGAAGATTAAAATGGCAAATAGATTTACTGAGAGATTTGCAGAGGCTTGAGAGACTCTCCTCTCCCTCTTATGAACTGGGGCCAACAGCTTCTTGTGGAAGGAGATCATTCCAGGCATCTAGAGTGACTCAACGTCTGCAAGCAAAAACAGGCTTGCTGACATCCGTATGCGATGCAATCCCACCATTTTCTCTGCTCTCAGGTTGTGTGGTAGTGTGTGTGTGTGTGTGTGTGTGAAGATGGGATGTAGGGCTTTAGTGTCTGGAGACAGCATTGTGTCTGGAGACCAGCATTGTTTATAGTGGTTGTCTGGGGGGGGGGGGGGGTGACTCAAACACGCCACCTGTGTGGTGTCAGCTCCACCCTAACCTGCCCCACCCGCAGCCCCGGACCAAACTTCATCCCTCCCAAGACTCCCTCAGCTCAGGCCACACCCTGGTACTCTGCTCCGTCGGCCCTCCTTTGAAGTGGCGCATAATGTACCTGCTTCCACAGGCTCGGCGCTAGCGCTGGTCAGGCCACTGGCCAAAGGGCGTTTGGTGCAGCCCGGAGCAAACACAGCCCAGCTCAGGCTCAAACCCCTGTCTCTCCCCTCACACACTATGACTTATTGCACTTGAGTGCTAGCTTGGCATGAAGGCTCAACCACTGTGGGTGGAAGATGTGCTTATTTGGGGAGAGCTTTCTCTCGCTCTATCTCTCGCTCACCTCTCTCTTTCACTCTTCCCTCTCTCTCTTTCTCTCTCTTTCACTCTTCCCTCTCTCTCTTTCTCTCTCTATCAGCCTCTGCTCTGCTGGCTTAGGAACCCGAGTGTGCTATTCTCCTTCATTCCATGCAAATCCAGGTTGTGTTTTCATTTCAGATTAGAATCATTTTGGCATTATTCACCCATGAAAGTATTAATACAATGATCGTTTAATGATTCTGACTTTTACCAGGGCTGATCCCTTTGATTATCCGTAACAAACACAATAATAATAATAGTAATGATAATAAAACAGTTTACCACAAAAGCTGTGTAATGTTTACGGTAACTTAGCAACATCTTGAGACACAGGACAATTGCAGTGAGACATTCCCGTCATTATGATACTGACATGTGTGTGATCTCCAGGTGAGTTGTCTGGTAGGGACAGGGTGAGGTAGGTGATGCCCTGTCATGAACAGACAAAGGAGCCCTGTGGGCGTGTGTCTGTGTGTGTGTGTGTGTGTGTGTGTGTGTGTGTCTGTGTGTGTATGTGTGTATGTGTGTGTGTGTGTGTGTCTGACCGAGCGTTTGCTCCACACCCGCGGAACGAGCTCGGGCATGGCACAGGATGCCTAACTGAGGTGCCACATCGCTGCCATAGAGAGAACACGGTAGATCCGACCTTCACCCTGATAACAATAAGTAGCAGTAGTGGTAGTGGTAGTGGTAGTAGTAGTGGCAGTAGTAGTAGTAGTAGTAGTAGTGGTAGTGGTAGTAGTAGTGGTGATAGTAGTAGTAGTAGTAGTAGTAGTAGTGGTGGTGGTAGTAGTAGTAGTAGTAGTGGTAGTTAGCGGTCGTAGGACAAAAAGTTGGAACGTCTGAAAATCTCTTAAACTCGAATTTAGTTGTAAAAAGGACACAGACATATCAAATGTTGAAAATGACAAATTTGACGAATTAATGGAAAAATATGTTCATTTTGAATTTGATACCAGCAACATGTCTTGTGTTAGGATGGGGGTAATAAAAAAAGGTGCGTAATGATAAAGAAAACAAAAAGAGTAATGTTTCACAATTAATTAGGGTAGCTGGCAACACAGTCGGGTATGAAAAAGCATTCCAGAGAGGCAACGTCGGGGGACTCATCACTGTGTGAACTTGTGTGTTCAAATGATGAAGCAATGTTATTTGGTGTATAGTGCAACCCACCCAAATAATTAAAAGCAAAAGTAGCAATCAGATAAAGCTTAGTGGAAAGTAATGTTTGAGTAAAATGTAAAATGTATTGCATGTGTAAGAGCTATGTACTTAAGTATGAACACAAATATCAAAAAATATGTTTAGACTTCTCAGGGATACTATGAAACAGTGAGTACACTAAGGAAAACATCAATAAAGGGACACAAAAGAGAATCTGGACAAACAAAACATGTTGGGTGCTGCAGTAGTTTTGAACTACGTCAGTACTAGCCTGAGGTAACCAGAATGATGACAGTAAATCTGCATGAAACTGACTGAGAGAGCTGTTTGTGCTATGCACTGTTTGCCATCTGTCTGTCATCAGTCCAAAGAAAATAACCAACCTACCCACAATACTCAAATCAACCGACCACACTGTACAACACTGTGTAATGTTGATGGATGGAACGGATGTCTACACCTCAATCTGATTTAATTTCTCTAAGGCTATGAATTATTGCACTTGTAACCATTGTAGCTGGCTATTTAGTTAGGTAGGTAGGTAGGTACTGTAGGTAGGGAAGTCATATTCTGTTCTGTTTGGTGGTAGATCACACCGAAATCAGTGTTTCAATTAACTGTGCAGTGCAGACAGCCAATCCCAGCACAAAAGCCAGCTCAGATACTGGACGCCACTAGAAATACCCGAAGAGCTGCTTCACATGTGTTTCTCATCTATTGTGTTGGCCGGCACTCAGTGTATTACGAAAACAGCAAAAACTCCCCTCCACTAACCGACTCTCTTCATCCCTTCTCTCTCTCTCTCTCTCTCCATTATCTCTGCGCTCTTTCTATCCATCTAGCTGGGTGGGAGTGGTGTGGATGGACGGACCCCTGGTGCCATTGATGGATGAGTGTTAGAGTGGTGGGCCCCTTGGGTTGGGCTAGTAGACCTCCACCAAAATGGCAGATGGTGAAAGAATAACCCCCCCCCCCCCAAAAAAAAAAAAAAAAAAAAGAACACACACACACACACACACACACACACACACACACCTGTGAGTCTGAAATATGTTTTGGGCACTATGTGTCAAACTTTCTCCTTTTGTGATAAGCTGACATTTGCTGGGCAGCGCTGTGTGAGTGTGTGTGTGCGTGTGTGTGTGTGTGCGTGCACTCTCCCACAGCTGTGCCTCATTCCCTGTGACCGTTTCGCTCCCTTCATCGCCGTCCCACAATGCTCTAGATAGAACACACTGTTCTCCGACGTGAAACAGTATAGCAGCTCCAGTCCTCCGCGCAGCCTGGTACACTCTTAGGTTGGCTCCTCGGTGTCCCGACATTCATGCGTGCTGTTTTTATAAGAGTCCTTTTTCATGGCCGGTGTGGAAAAAACGCTCAAAGGGAAGCGAAGGCTTGGCTGGTCCTGTATTGTATCGCGTTATCAGTGGTGTTGTTCTCCAACAGGATGCACATGAGCCCCCAACACAAAGAGAAAGAGAGAGAGAGAGAGAGAGAGAGAGAGAGAGAGAGATCAGGGTGAAAGAGAGGAAGAGGCAGGGAAAGGGGAGAGGGTTAAAAGGACAGAGAGAGAGGGATAGAGGGGAGGGAGAAGGGGAGGAAAAGAGGAACAGAAAAGGGAAGGAAGAGGGACAGATAGAGAGAGAGAGAGAGAGAGAGAGAGAGAGAGAGAGAGAGAGAGAGAGAGGAGAAATTGTGATCATGCAAAAGTGTAAAAAGAGTTGGCTACCGCACGCACATCCAAAAAATGATAAAAACTGGGTGCTGGACAGACAGTGGTGATTTACCATTTAAAGAACTGAGGAGCATTTTCTGTTGTGCGGACTTCTCTCTCCTAAGAGACTGTGATCATAACATTCTAACTTTCTCACATTTAGCACAGTCTTTACTTTGCCCTTTCCCTCCCATCTCTCTCTCTCCCTCTCTCTCTCTCTTTCTCTCCCTCTCTCAGGGGAGAATCTGAGGCGATACTGGACTCCAGATGTGTGGTGTGGTCTGATGGGGGTGGAGGAGGAGGAGGAGGAGTAGGGGTTCGGAGCTGGCTGGGCTCCAAGTCTTATCTCACCAGCCCTCTCCTCTCCTCTCCTCTCCGTCCCGTTGCCTGGCTCCAAGAACAACAGTCCTGAGGGGGGTCTCCCCTCCCTCCCTTTAACCCTGACCAACAGGTCAGAGAGCCCCACTAAAACCACCACCTCACCCCCCCTCCACACCCACATGTGCTTTTTAAGGGAGGGAGAGGGGAAGGAGGGGCCGCACAATGGCCCACTGACTGACTGACATAACCACCAGAACACTCACTCTAACCCAGACGAGTCATCCCTGTTTGCATAGCAACTGTAGTCGGGTTCGCTCTGCACGGGGATTAGAGGCCTCCAGCGTCTGGCTCCGCCTCAGATTATGACCTCATCAAAACCAGGGCACCGCCACACGCTCGTATAGGCTCTGTTCGAAACGGTAAAAAACGGTTGCTTTTTAACCTAACAAGGAATATCTATGTTAATATCTATCAAGGAAGCGAGTGTGGTTCGAAACCGAAAAAAAAGCTGTGAAAAGACAACAAAGATGGCAGGTGGCACTGGTAACAGCTGCTGATTCTGTGGAAATATGAAATGTTTGACATTGTTTTTGCTTTGATTTGTCAAAATTTTGCGAGAAATAAACACTACACTATCTGATTATACCATTGCTGTAGCCATTGACAGTGTATGGGACGGACGCTAGTTTAGTTTGACGCTCCTGCATTTGCTAATGTCAACAAAAGATGCATTCAATCCAAAGTCATGTTTAGTAAAACAGCTCTGTATCAAGGCAGCAGCAGACTGAGGCAATACATGAGGCGATACACTCTGGTATTGTAGAAAGATTGATTCACTTGTTCCAATAAGGGTATAATTTGTCTGCTCTGAATCCCCCAAACAAAATTCAGGGGGGAAAAAGTTCCAAAAGCAAACCAAACTAATGACCCAAAACCAGAAGAGTGCCTCATTATCTGCTTTAGAGAGATGTCTACAGTATGACATGGACATAGCCCTCAATTAAAAACTAATCTATCCACAAACAGAGTCCTTCTTGGGAGAAGAGCAGCCTGCCAACCGTATCACCCCCTGAGCACAGCCGTGGGCACGCCTTGAGTAACCTGGGCAGACAGCATCTGCGTAACTCATAGTTTGGATCCAAGATTTTTCCATTGTGCAAACTCTCTACCCAACTCGTCCTTTTGACATTCTTTAAAAGTTCAGTTGCATGTTAAATATTGACCCCCGAGGGGCGTGGTGTGGTTCTTCGTGCTCCCAACTTATACTTGACAATGGTGTGTGTATCATGTTATATGTTTGCATTTCATTTATCATTGGCAGCCAAAAGTCAATATATGTGCAATGGCATACTATCGCAATAAGAGTTGCCTCAAACAGCCACACACACACACTCACACAGACAGAGGAGAGAGAGAGAAAGAGAGAGAGACATATACTCGTAAATCTCAATTATGTGAATGCATACACACTATGATACATACACACATGGAGACAGACACCCACGCAAGCATAAGCAGACATACACACACATATTTTGGCTGTCTGAGCACCAATGTGTGGGTTCTTGCCTCTGGCACAGATAACCTGAGATTACACTCTCATTTCCATTCACTCACTGAGACACTGTCCCTCTCTATCTCTCTCTCACACACACACACACACACACACACACACACACACACATAAACATACCAATACACACAAACACAAACACACACACATTCTTTTGCACTTCACGTGTGTGAGAAGTGAGCTGGACCTTTAAGGCAAAGGCAGTGGTATCTGTGTGTGCCAGGCTCTGCTCGTAAAGTGTAGGAGGAAAAAACTCTCTCTCTCCTTTTTTTCTGCTTCTCCTTTGCTTTTTTTCTGTTGGTCTCTCTGGCAATATTTCTCTCTGACACACACACACACACACACACACACACACCCTCACTCACTTCCACTGTCCCCTCCCCACTCACCCGTAGGGCCCGCCCCCAAGGCTTGGCCAGGACTATATGAGGGCTGTCCAGCCTTGGATGCAGCCGCAGACTTCCAGGAGAGACTTCCCGATCCTGTCCAGTCCTCTCTCTCTCTCTCTCTCTATCTCTCGCTCTCTCTCTCTCTCCGTCCAGCGCTCACAGACTCAGCAGCTCAGCATGTACGGCTACCAGCGCTCCAGCGGCCCCGCCTACAGCAGCGGCGGCACCACCATCATCTCGCAGCGCCGCGTGGGCACCATGTCCTCCGCGCCCAAGGCCTTCAGCGTCTACGGCGGGGGCGCCGGCGGCGGCACGCGCATCTCCTCCTCGTCCATGCGCACCCTCTCCTCGGGCTACGGCGGCGGCCTGGGCATGGGCATGGGCATGGGCGGAGGCGGCGGCGGCGGCGGAGGCGGCTTCAGCCTGGCCAGCGCCCTGGACTCGGACAGCGTCCACGTGAACGAGAAGGCCACCATGCAGAACCTGAACGACCGCCTGGCCAACTACCTGGACAAGGTGCGCTCGCTGGAGAAGGCCAACGCCGAGCTGGAGGTGAAGATCAGGGAGTACTACGAGAAGAAGGGCCCGGCCGCCGAGAGGGACTACAGCAACTACTGGGCCATCATCAACGACCTGAAGGACAAGGTGAGCCCGCATGGGGGTTGAGTACAGTAGCATAGACCCATTTCACTACATGTTTTACAGTGCACAAACTGTTTTGCATGTGTTTTGGGTTAAGGAACTGAACAGAGCCAAAAAAAAAAACAACATAGGAAAAACAAAAGGAAAATAGCTAGAATAGAATAATAGAATAGACTAGAATAGAATGGGATATCTTTATGTGTCATTGTAACAGATACAACAAAATGAATCGCAGTCCTTGTAAAGTGCCAGACATCTATTGAGGTAGTATATTCATAAATAAATACATAATGCACTACTGCATACATAAAATGCTAAAACACATACAATGGAATAGAATAGAACAGAACAGAATGTAAAATAGCTGCATCAATGACTATGTTGCCAGGGGCCACACCCCACTGCTCCTCCACGGTGTAATGGGCGACCGTGGATTGCACTGAAAACAGTGACTCCACTTCATCACCTTGGGAATAATCTCTTTAGATTACCGGGCCGGTTAGGAATGGGACTGAGAGCGGCATCCTGCTTTGAATTACAAATGTGTCTCCTGCATGTTATGGCTCTCATGTTACTGCCCATTAGGACTTAGACACACATGAAACAGTGTGAAACCTGCAATGGTGTTTTTTTTTCTTGGCAGAAGAACCTATAGCACATCATTGATAAAGTCATAAAACAATAATTGTGATAAATGTGAAACGTATGGGTATTTTGAGGCAGAAACAAAGTTTGAGCACAATCAATTTCAAGTGGAAAGTTTCATTTTTTGTTGCTAGTGGGAGTTTCAAGTATCGCTCGTAGAGTTGAAAATGTAACTTTCCCTGATGGGTTCCCAGATGTATCATTTCATACACCTTTTAGCGCCCTTATCAAGGTGTTAAGCCAGGGTTAATGTGTTGCAACCAGGCTGTGTAAACATTAACACCACGCCCTCTCTCTTGATCGCTAGATCAATGGTGCCACCATCGACAATGCCAATGTCCTGCTGCAGATCGACAACTCAAAACTGGCTGCTGACGACTTCAAGACAAAGTGAGTCCATAAAAATAACCTCCCTCATAAAACACAAATACGGAAACCTTTTGCATGAAAATCAAGTCCTGGCCCATTTTCAGTTTACTTCACTTTAGTTAGCATTATCGTCACACTCTCACCTGTGCCTGTGTGCACGTCACCTGTGGCAGGTTTGACCACGAGCTGATGATGCGCCAGTCTGTGGAGGCGGACATCGCCAACCTGCGCCGCCTGCTGGACCAGACCACCCTGACCAAGTCCGACCTGGAGATGCAGATCGAGGGCCTGCATGACGAGCTTGCCTTCCTCAAGAAGAACCACCAGGAGGTACCCTAAGATACACCCTATTTTCTATTGAACCCTGGAGGTGTTATTGCAATATTTAGTCTGTAGCCTATGGAATGGCATAGTGCTAAACCACAAGTCACGTACAGCTTCATATCTTTAATTTACCCAGCCACGTCAGATAAATGCACCTGGTTGAGCCTCAATTACTAAAAATAACTTAAGTACACAAAGCCTGTTCTCTGCTTAGCAAGGGAGAGGCAATGCAATGTTATACAGGTGTGTGTGTGTGTGTGTGTATGTGTGTGTGTGTGTGTGTGTGTGTGTGTGTGTGTGTGTGTGTGAAATGTGCAAATCTGATGCAAATGTGCACACAAGTCACATGGCCTGTTAACATGGTTGCCTTTAAAAACAGAGCATGCCTCTTCCTGGGGTGTGCATTTTAAGTAAGCGGTTTTGGTGGCAAACCACAGTAAGCTAACCCAGAGGAAGTGGCTAGCCTAAGTTCTAACAGAGGAATCCTGTGGTTTCATTCTCCTCACAAAACAAAGCCAATGAGCTCTTCCTTCAGAGGGTTTATAACTCACTGAGAGTAAACTTATCCAGGTTTAGCACTAAACCATGCACCTACCTGTCCCCCTGTACACAAGGTGTTGTTTCCTCAAGAGTTAGCGCACTGTTTGATAACAGCAACAACACTGTAAACATCACTGACATGACTTCATCCATCCCCCTGTTTGTCTGCTCTGTGCAGGAGCTCGCTGCCCTCCGCTCCCAGATCACCCACAACGTCAACGTGGAGGTGGACGCCGCGCCCCAGCAGGACCTCAACAGGGTTCTGGACGAGATCCGCAGTCAGTACGAGGGCATGATCGACAAACACCGCCGCGACCAGGAGGCCTGGTTCAACGACAAGGTGGGTCAGGCAGAAACAAGGTCTGTAGATGGACAGACATACAGTACGGACAGTTAGACAGATCGTCACAAACTCATAGATGGACAAGCACCACACAGAGACACTTATGATCAACTTGTGATTCATGGTAACTTGAACAAACTCGCTTGAAGCAAGAAACGGCAAAGCTAATAATAAGAGATGTAATGAAACAAATCATAGTTTCTCTGTTTGTTTTACTATTCCTGCCAAACTCTGCTGGCAATGAAGCCATGTCCATTTCTGGCAGAAGAACTTCCTAGCATTAAAGATAATTACAGGCCATAAACCTCACCAGTAATTAAACAAATCAGTCAATTATAGTGTCGTAAGTTAGCGAACGTGTTACAGCTCGACATCAGAGGCAGTCAGACACCATTCTGACAGTGAATTACAGGGATGATGTTTGCCGACATTAAGGATGCCTCAACACAGAAAGATGATTCTACTGAATGTATCCATTGTTTCTGCACTATGGTAAATCGGACAGAAAAGTGACTCTCTCTCTCTCCCTCTCTCTTTATCTCTCTGTGTGTGTGTTACAGTCCACATCCCTGAGCAAGGAGGTGGCCATCAGCACAGAGACCATCCAGACGACCAAGACGGAGATCAGCGACCTCAGGCGCACAATGCAGGGCCTGGAGATCGAGCTCCAGTCTCAACAGAGCATGGTGAGTGTGAGAGCACTCGGGACAGGGCTACATGGCTTAATGAAGCAGAGAATTACTGTGAGTGTGAGAGCACTCGGGACAGGGCTACATGGCTTAATGAAGCAGAGAATTACTGTAAGTGTGAGAGCACTTGGGACAGGGTACATGCCTTAATGAAGCAGAGAATTACTGTGAGTGTGAGAGCACTTGGGACAGGGTACATGCCTTAGTGCACAGAGAATTACTGTGAGCAAACTACTGAGTTTCAGATAATGGCAAATGGCAAATTATGCTTTTAAACAAACTTGTATTTTGAATCATATATGTATTGTTCATGAGAAGCAGAACAGGATAAGACTTTGGTGTGAGGAAAAGTGAAAACCTTGCTCAAGAATGTAGCTAAAAAAAGCGAGAGCTGCGAAAGGAGAGTCTGATCAGAGCCAGCGGTCTTACGTAAGGCCAGGATAGAGTGTGTCATGCATGAGCAGGAAATGGAGGGCGGTGGGAGAGGTTATGAGAGGGGGGGAGGGCGGATGGAGCTGCCCCTGCTCCACTAGAGAAAGCTAAACACCAGCGTGGTGATGCAAGAGGGGGAGCTGATAGGATCAAACAGAGCCAAAACACTGGCAAACACACACACACCGATGATTTATGAGCATGATCAAAATGGGTTTAGAGCAGAGCAGGGTGTTCTTTCATGCAGCTGAATTCTCTTCTGAGAGTTCTCGAATGGCTTTTTGGTATTAACAGTCTAATAGGGTCATATTACACTTTAAAATGCAATGAATGACCTGAAAGCATAAGGACCTTCACTCAAAACATGAAAATACGCCTCTCACTGAGCTCATTCCTCCATTCCCCCCAGTTTGCTGTAATATGAGACCTTGGCTGGAGACGCCGCTCACTTTTTCCTAACAGAGGCATGCGGCCAAAGGAATTCGGGGGTAGCGGTCATGGGGTGGAACGCTGTCAGACTTTTAGGGCTTATCGTCCTCATATGCGGAATGACACTTCCTCACTACTTTCGCCTCTCCTGCACACAGACCGTTAGTGTCAAAGTCAGCTGCTTATGTAAGCCCCAGAGGCCGCATTCTTTTTTTTTTTAAAGAGAGAGAAATATTTTCACATCTTTTCTCTTTCCAAAAAAAGAGATGATTATTTTTAGCCTTTATGGAATGGCTAGTTTTAAAAGGGCATGGAACAGTTTTGCGGTAGACTTGGGTTTATACAAGACGTATACAAACTGGCCACAGCATTGCGTCGTGTGACGCCCAGTTATAAACTTATCAGGAAATTCCATCTAATTGCTGTCATTTACGCTAAATGCAAATTAACAGTGTTGTGCTCACTGCAAAAACAAGGCCAGAACATCCATGGTGACCTCATTTTAACAGTAATGAAGCTTTGCTGATAATCCCCATAATGAATAAAATCTTTGTACAAAATGGACAAATTTGTCCTCATTGGCACATTTGATATCCTGTCCACTGACCCATGATCTTCCTCTCAATGAAAGCTTAAGCTAGATCAACAGCAAATAACCAACCGAACAATCAAACAAACAGACAAACAAACAAACATAGAATAACAGCCGATTCCTGCAGATCTGAAGTGACGTTCTAGACTTCGTTCTAGACTATATACGTTCTATAGACTAGACCTCACCGCCACACCTTTTGTTCTGCCACCCCTTGCAGAAAGGTGCGCTGGAGAACAGCCTGCGGGACACGGAGGGCCGCTACAGCGCCATGCTGGGCGGCTACCAGAACCAGATCAACATGCTGGAGCAGGAGCTGTCGCAGATGCGCGCCAGCATCGAGCAGCAGGGCCGCGAGTACACCATGCTGCTGGACATCAAGAGCCGCCTGGAGCAGGAGATCGCCGTCTACAGGGGCCTCCTGGAGAAGGAGGAGTCCCGGTAGTGGCGCTGACGCGTGCGCGGCCGCCGCTGTTACCTGCTGCAGCCGAGGGACGGGCGTTCGTGTTGCCATGGTTACGTGGGGGGTGATAGTGACAGAGGATTGCTTTAGAGAAAAAAAAGATATGTTGACGCAGCAGTAAAACGCTGTGATGAAGTCTGCCATGTGTGTTTGTTTTCTTGAACAGTGCCCCCTTGTCATGGACAGGTCATGAATAAATCCCTCTTACTGGCAATTAAGAAAGTCTTGAACTCCTCATTACTAAGTTTTACTCTGCTGTGCTGTTTTGATAAACATGACAAACATCTCAGTTGAATTCCAAAGAGTTGAGGCCCTGAACCCACACAATTTCAGATGAAACAGGTAGTGACTTGTCTCACTCTCATTCGAATCTCCCATTCCATATCCCCACTGAACCCCTGACTCAGATTGATATCAAACTTTAAAAAAAAAAAAAACTGTGCTACATCTCTCCTTGGAATGTGAATTGAGTTGGCAAAGTCCAACCCATCATATGGGCCACCAAATGTAACAGACCTTCTGCACTACAAAATCATTGAATCATTAACACCAGAATGTTTTTGTCAACCAAATCAATTGTTACCATTACTAAAATGACCATGACAACACTTTGGTTGGCCAAGTTGACCTAAAACATCCAACTTACTTACTTCAATGTTTTACTGTAAGAAGGCGATGAAGTTCTGGATGAACTGGGTCTACACTCTGCTCTACAGATCTGAGTCTGATATTGTCATGCACCATTGACCTCTGTATTTGACTCTGGTGGTATACATCTTTGGGCAGATTCTACATCGTACAGTATCTCTGAATTTACTGTAATGTTGACCAGCAATGAAATTGTCCAGTGATAATTTGTAAAAACACAACATCATACTACTTTTTCAATAGAAATCACTATTCAAAGTACATTGGTTTTATATCCTTTCCGTGGCCAATTGAATTCCGTTTAGGAAAGGAAAAGTTGTTGTCCCCCCCCCCCCCCAAACCACATCCAACCTCAAAACCACAGGGTGAAATGAGAGAATGTGATCATGTCTATTTAATTGACACACCTTTCTGGTTGGCTAATCATTGTCCTAGAGGACTTTTGTCTAACAACAAAGTTACGCCACACAGAGAATTACAACCCACAACCCTCAACTTGTGCTCAAAGTCACGGTTGCCAGGACGACGCAGAAACACAGTGACTTAAGGCCCAAACTTGAAAGAGTAAATGAAAGAGTCTTTGTCAGTCGTTATCAGGAGCACTACTGACCCCCTGCCGTAGTGAAGACTGTGGGCATTGGGACATGACTGAATCTGGGAATGAATGCTGCTCAGTTAACAAGTGATTTGCCTCAGGGCATGCAGACGGTCATCGGTCTGTTTGTGTGTGCGCGCGTGTGTGTGTGTGTGACTGTGAGTGTGTGTGTGTCAGTGTGTGTGTGTGTGTGTGAGTGAGTGAGTGAGTGAGTGAGTGAGTGAGTGAGTGAGTGAGTGAGCGTGTGTCTGAGAGAGAAAGAAGCGGTATTCTGAGTAAGCAGAATCTCACTTTGAAGAGAAAGCATGAATCATGAATCTGTCATAAAACTGTAAAGAAGGGAGTTGAGAAATGATAACTACATTGCCAAGTGGGTGATTAAAGGCACCATACTTTGACAGATCAAATTTAATGGAACATTGAGAAAACATAATGTTAATGCTAGTTTAAAGTCATGCAGAGAAAACAACAAAACAAACTGTGCCCTAAGAAATGGATTATCAGAATGTAGGCCAAGGGCTTGTCTGAAGAAGCCGCCTATACAACTGGAGTTTTGGAGGAATGTAGTTGATCAGAGTGTGACACAACATCACTGTTTCAAAATGGCCCTTTGATAATGACCATGGGCCCAACAATCCTGTTGGTTTGGACCACAGCCAAGATGTATTTGGCTTCATTCCTATCTAAGTCCTTGGACGAGGCATCTGTCCAGCGATTGTGTGCTGTGTGTGATTCACACGTACCGTAATTTCCCAACTATTAGCCGTGCTTATACACTAATTTTGCAAAATTTCAGTTTCAATTTCAGGGCAGTTAATATGGTATTAATATGCTTTTGTTTCGCAACTCGCATAAAACACTGTCCTGCGACTTATACACTAATCCAGCGAAACACGGAAGTAACACAAAACCGCCATTACTGCGTGCCTGGCTGCTAAGAAATTAGCCCGTTGGTTCCATAGGCGGCTGTTGCAGAGGTTAGCTGTTATTAATACACGTCTTAATACTTTATGGTGTTAATAAATTACCTTCACTGGTAAGTTTTGGTACAGTCTGACATCATTGATCCAATGTTCCCTTTCACCTGACATTTTCATTCATGAGCGGGACCCCTTGTTAGACATTCTCTGACAGGATGCTTTCATTGAAAAGCACAGGCAAGTGTCACTCGTCATACTCGCAGGCACGCAGGAATGGCGATATTCAAGATGGCAGCGCCCATAAAGTTCGCGCTGGATTAGTGTATACACAATGTGGCTAATACACAGGAAATTACTGTAACTCAATTCAGTCCACTCATGAAACCAAACTAGGTGCTGAATTTTAATGGTCATACATTGTATTGTTTATTATAGAGCTCAGTCTGAGTTCTGTGGGGAATTTGGAGGTTTTTCAGGCAATGTATCTAAGGGTATAGCTTAACATATCCTGGTAGTGGTTTGTATTTAAGTGTACTGTATGCAGTCACTGCATACAGATGCCTACTGCCTCATACACCGTTTTAAGGATTAATGTAGTTTTCACATGAAGTGCAATATTGTTTCCTTAAGTAACTGCATACTGATGACTTCTGACCACTGTGTTCATATTGACTTTTTTTTCTTTTTTTTTTTACTGGCCCTTTATGGCATTTTAATTTTGCTTCAATAGTTCTGGTGCTACCAAAGCCACATTAAAGGCAATATTACCTCATATTTTCATGATCACTTCAGAGTGAAATTATGACGGTAAGTCAAGAAAGACTTTACTCGCCTACCTAAAACCCCCAGCTCAGAGTATATTTGTATCGAGAAACTTGATGGACCAGTCCTGAGCTTCACACCGACCTGATAAGGACATCAGCCCAGGTTCAGGCCAGGCCATCTAAGGGCAGGCATGCTCCGTCGTTCCCATGGGATTCTCCATGTGAGGAGTGTGCTGGGGAGCGATAGCTGCACTGTGTCTACTGTCTGCCGGTGCAACTCTGCCATGTTTCCGGGTGAAGTGTCATTACTCAGGCAATCAAGAGAGTTTTATGACCCGTATGATTTTATGTGAACGAGACACAAATCATTACCTGTAGTATTATGGGGTGGGGTGGGATGGGGCAATCAAATATCGGCAACAATGTTAAAAGGGTGTGGCCTAATAGATAGATAGATAGATAGATAGACTACTTTATTGATCCCCAAGGGGAAATTCAATTCAATTCTGGAGGCTGCTGGGGGCAATTGATGAGTAATACTAAATGATGCATTCCAGCAGACTGTGAACATTCTATTTATTCATGATGGTTGATGTTCATATCCAGAGCTACATGCATACAATACTAATGACAGGGAAGGTCCCCCGGGAGGTAACAGGCTTTGTTCAGGGACTCAGCTTTTTAGCATTACACTTACAAGCCCAGATACTCAACTTGTGTCGTTTTTTTTCTGACACACTGCTTTTGTAATACTAGGTACACTCATGCAACAAATGTGCTGAAAATAACACAACGTGTGCTGTTTATTAACACATCTCTATGTCCAGATAGTGACAACAGAGTTTGTGTTTCACATTACACGTTTTAAGAGTGTACTTGACAGCTAGACAACCACCTCTTTCATAATTATAATTTCAAAATGAATACTCGCAACATCTGCTAGGCTGACAGTAAATAAACCATATAATTAAAATATGAGTATACAATTTTTGGCCACACAGCAGTGTGGTATGATCATCGGTACATAATTTAGCTAAACCTTGGTTTGTTATTTTCAAATGACGTCTTCAAATTTTTTCTGGGTGAGAAAATAGTCTGATAGTGTCCCCTTGTGATATTTTGAGAAACATCCACCAAATCCAGTTTATAGCCAAGACTGCCACTTAGAGGATAAACGACCAACTACAATCAAATCCCATAAAAAAAAATGTCACTAAAAACAACTTAAAAACCAAGCTCCTCTTAACCGGGATATTTTGGGAAGTAAGTTTCCCACCCACTGTAGTAAAAGAGCCATGTATGCCCTAATCTCACCACGGTGTCACCTCTCTCTGTGGTTTACTGCCTGCTGGGTCTTCAGTGGCCTGGGCCAGGTCAAAAGTGCAGGTATGGCTGAACAACACCCCACTGTGAGCTTTATGGCTTTGCTTGTCCTTTCAGTAGTGTGTCGCCAGTTCTGGACAGCTCCATCAAAGGGTCCCAAACTATAGGATCCCTCGTTCTTTTTCATAAGAGTCTCCCCGTAATTTACGACAAGATAAACGTCTGACTTGACTTGCTTTCCTGCAACATTTGCACGGTGCGTTTTCTTCTTTTACATTATCAAGCTGCCAGTCCGCGCAATGAAATATCTACTGGTAATTATGCTAATTAAGCCTATAGCCAATAGCTCCTGTGCCCATCTCTTTTAGATGTAGTGTCACCTGAATAGTTCTCCTGCAGATAGCATGGTGTCAGACTTGACTGAATAGCTACAGGAGTTGCAGACATTTAAAATGTCTACTATGTTCAGCAATTACTTGCTCACACCGCAATGCACCTGAATGCAAGGCTGTGCGGTGCGCTTGTATAACATGACCTGCTATTTTCATAAACAAATATTTCACCCTCTTCGTTTAAAAAAAACAAAAAAACATTGTGCTCACTTGTCAGTTTTCAGGAAAGTTTTCATTGAACCCATCTATATGCTGTGAAGAACATACCAAATCTGTAGGTAATAGTGTAACAAGAAGTTCAAGCCCACGTTAGCCAATCAGAATCCCGAAAATAGCAACATCAATGAATCACTTCCTCGGTTTCATTTCAACTGTATTTGCAAATGCAAATGCAAATGCAAAAAAAAATAAAAAAGGGTTGGGACACACATTTTGCGATTGCAACTCTAAATGGATCAAGGATCACAGCCAAATGAAAATGTAAACATACTGCCATATACTGTGACGTTGACTGCCTTGAAAGGCACTTTTGGCGTGTTGATTGCCTAAAACTCTGTGTTTCTTTGTCTTTCTCAGTTTACAAATACGCTAAACGAGAGTTTTCCTAAATCTCCACTTTTGCCGGAGTTTTTAGAAAGAATTGTATTCAGAGGCGAAATCGCCGTTCGTGTGTAAATGAAAGGCACAAACGAAGGGAAAAGTCTCTGTTTTTCAAGATACCTGTGTATGTAGGCCTACAGTATGAACGGAGTGTAAGCCTGCGTTCAGACTGCAGACGAATCTGATTCAAATCTGATTCCTTCTCATATCCGATTTTTAGGGCTGACTGTTCACACTGCCTTTAGCAAGTGTCCAAATCGGATATGGCTCTGTTCAGACTGGGTCACATTAGTAACAGATCTGACAGGTTGCTGTAGCAACGAAAACAAACATTTCTGCCATCAGGAGGAAATACTTGCTAATTTGGTGTGATTAAACATATAGAACAATACAACTAGGTGAGTAATCATTGAATGCATGCATACATGTGCGCATCTGCGCGACAGAAACCGAAACTTATCAGTGGCAAGCTCTGATTCAAACTGTTGGAAGGCTATGTGATTATTCAACGGCATTTAAGGTGCTGTGTCCACCAAACGCGTTTTTTGCGCTGACGGCGACAGTTTTCAATGTAAAGTCTATGTAGCTCAGCGCTCACAGCGCTGAGCGCCCTCGGCAGAAAAAAACTCTCGGCGCCGACTGGTTTTTGTCGCAGCGCTCAGAGCGCTCAAAGTTGAAATCTGTTCAACTTTTAGAACAGCGCCGGACTCGTCAATGTCACTTCTCTCTCGACGACCAATCAAATTCGCAGAGGAGGCGGGACTTACGCAGAAACACAACCAACAATGGCGGAAGAACAGTTGATTATTGCCGTCACTGACAACCCAGTCATATACGACTTGTCATTGAAAGGATACCATGACCAACTACTGAAAGCGAGAGCATGGAGAAATGTGGCCACGTCTGTCGGGATCCCAGGTGTGTAAACAGCTTTTTCAATTGTTTAACAGTCACCATCGATATGATGGCTTTGGTTTGAGTTAGCTAACTGTTACAGTGTGTTAGCGGTTACAGTGTAGCCTAACTAACGTTAGTTAACTTAGCGTCAATCACCTAGGAGACAAACAGCTGAAGCTAACAATATAGCAGCCTAGCTTATAACATTTTTATGTGAATTTGTGCAGAGGAAGAGTGCAAAAAAATGGAAGTATCTGAGACAGATATGCGAAGGAGAGGCGTCAAGACGTCTATAAAAAGAGTGGGTCAGCCAGCAGTTTTTTTTTTAAAAAATGGAAATATATGGCCGTGCTCAGTTTCCTTGAGCCCCATCTGAGGGAAAGGCCAACAACCTCCAACTTCATGAGGGAAAGTAATTCTGAGCCTGATGTGTCAGAGGAGGTGATGGATCTACTGAGGCCAATGATGTCTCCGCAGACTGAGGTCAGTTTAGACACTGGGCTGTCATTTTATTAAATTCAGGCTACACATCAGCATCAGGCCTGGTAATAAGGACAGCCTACAAAGATGTTTATTTGTCACATGCATATGATTATAATGAAAAGAATGCAGTTCCAGTTCCACTTGTCAGTTCCAGTAATAGCATATCATCTGAATGGAAAAGGCATGATACATTTAATGACATTGTAATTATGTTTCTACAGATTTGGGAGAGTGATGAGCTGACGGAGCTTGACTCATCCACACAGGAGGAGCCACCCACACAGATACAGCCACCCACACAAATACAGCCATCCACACAGGAACACCCACCCACTGACAAAAGGAGAAAAAAGCAAGGTACATCCACGCCGGCAATGACGAGTTATCAAGAGTCCATAGTTGCTGCAATCAATAAAACACCAGATGAGGATGAGTACTTCTTGATGTCACTGGCACCTGCATTAAAACGCCTCTCAAATTTAAAGAAGGCTCAAGCCCGCATTCGATTTCAGCAAGTGCTGATGGAGCTGGAATTCGGGCCTGAGACTTAAATCTCATAATAATAATAATAATTAAAAATGTGAATTTGCAAAGCGTTCTCTCTTTTTTTTTTGCTGGTCCACACTGTTAAATCTTACCTGTATGTGTATAAAAAGTAAAAGAGCAGACAAATGTGTTAGATAGAGCATAACATTTTAATTCAAACAATTGATCAGTGCTGTTTCAGTTCACAGGACCTTGTCTTGCCATGGAACACTTCTCTCAGGAGAAAAGAAATAGCTGGTGTAGTTATCTCGTATTTTAACTGCTTCTCTTGAGGTGTTGTTGCTACCAGCCCTTGGTATGTTCTGCACGGCACCTTGGGAATCTGTTGATGTAGATGGAGTGGAGGGGGCGTCATCACATTCGTCAACATCCCACCGCAGAAAATTATGCAGGATACAGGTGGCCTTTACAACACACTCGGCTACATCAGGTGACACCCCCAAAACCCTTCTGTACAGCCGCCATTGGTTTGCCAGAATGCCAAAAGTGCATTCCACCATCCGCCTAGCATGAGAAAGCCAATAGTTGAAGACTCTTTTCTCTGCTGGTAGTAGTCGGCCAGGGTAGGGTCTCATCATGTTACGCTGAAGTGGAAACGCCTCATCTCCAACAAAAACATGTGGTAAGGGTCCCAGGTGGTCTGCATTGGGTAAGGGCTGGTCTTCAGGAAGGTTGAGGTTCCCAAGTCGCAGCCTTCCCAAAGGCAGAAGTGGCCAGGATGCCACCATCACTGCTCCTACCATAGGCACCCACATCCACCATAGTGAATCTACAGTGAGCGTCCACCACTGCCATCAGCACAATGGAGAAAGTGCCTTTATAATTCCAATACTGGCTTCCACTGGAGGGAGGTGCCTGGATTATGACATGTTTCCCATCTATTGCACCGATACAATTCGGAAATGCCAACAGCCTCTGGAAGTCTGCAGCTTTTTTCTCCCACATTACAGCTCCAGGAATGGGCATGTATTCTTCCACCAAACAATTCCAGATGGCCTCACACACACTGCGCCTAATTCTCGCAACAGTACAGAACCCTACTCTATAGTTGAAAGCAATTGTTCTGTATGAGTCCCCTCTTGCCAGAAACCTGTAAAGTGAAATAAATAACATTAAAATAAAACTACTCCCTATCACTTGTTTGATGATCATTGACTATGCAATAAACTATCAATGGGATTAAAAGTCTACACTAATGTTATTGGACATGACTAATGGTATTTCTTTGTTAATTTTGTTTAAAATGCGAAATTACAGCATAGGCCTAGTACACCGAGGACACCTAGTGGATGTTATCGCGTGTGTGCATCTCTGGCTTACCGTAGGCAAATGCAGAGCCGTTCTGCAGGACTGATGGTCTCCCGGTAGTTCGTCTGCATCCGGGCGATGGATGGAGCAATGCTTTCTAGCAGAATCTCAAATTGCACCCTGTCGAGTCTGTAATACTCTTTAAAGGGTCACTGCACCCTAAAATAGTTTTTTTGAGCTGTTGATTGATTGAAAATACTCATAAGTGGTGAACTGTACTATTACCAGGGTTAATATTGACAAAAATCGTGTTTCTCGACAAAAGTAACATTTCGTCTGATTTTGTATTGGAGATCTTGCTCTCTCGCGCATACTACCGTTTGAAAACATGCCATGGCATGTTGGTCCAAAATACTTTTTTTTTTTTTTATAATTATATTTATTTGGGATTTTCTTTTGCACACCAGTACAGTTTTTTAAATCAACATAATTCATGTTCATACATGTAGCTTACCAGTGCCACTTATTTATATTAGACACACCAACACTCATACACCAATACATACAGACAATATAATACAGTACATCCACACCTTTTACACACACTTTTACACACACACACACACACACACACACACCCACACACTCACACACTCACACACTCACACACTCACACATCCATCTTCATCCATATCTGTCCTATTCCATCTCCTCTACCCATTGCTTTATAAGGAATCATAAATGTCCTGCCATACTTTACAAAACTGTTTTTTTTTGTTTCTGTCCTCATACATTGTCCTTTCTATGCTAAGGTAATATTTAAGCAGACCCTTCCATTCTTGCAGGGTTGGGGCCTGAGAATCTTTCCAGTGTTTTAAAATGAGCTTTTTCAAAACCAGGGAAGAGAGAATAACCTGCCACCCTACAGGATATTTCAAATGGTCAGTTTTATGTAATATCCACTCCAGTGGTGTTAGTTTAAGGTTTATTTTGCCTATATCCGCCATCCAATTTTTAATTTCAATCCATGTTTTTTTTACTTTCTCGCATTCCCAGAAAGCATGAATAATTGTATCCGTTTCTTTGTGACACTTAACGCATAGAGCAGAGGCAGAAGGATCAAATTTCTGTATTCTGTATTTTGTATAATATATTCTTGTCATGATTTTATATTGTATTAAACGTAGATTTTCATTGGTAGTCGCACTATTTGTGACCTTTAAACATTCTTTCCAATATATATTTGTGTTTGTAGTGTTAAGATCTTTATCCCAGCTATTATAGATTTTCTGCAAGGAGTAATTTTCCATTTGTGCCTTAATCAAACATTCGTACAGCTTACCTATCAACTTTTTTCCTGGGTTGAGCAGTATATGCTCTATAACAGATAGACTGGTATCAAACTCAAACTCAAAATGTAGATTAACCCAGCTTTTCAGCTGTAAATATCTAAATAATTCCTTATTAGTTAAATTATACTTACTTTGGAGCTGATCAAAGGACATTATTTTATTTTGTAATATAACATCGGAAAGTTTATTTATTCCTCCTTTTTTCCAGGACTCCCAGTTTAGTTTTTCATTCTGGATTCTAATATGGGGATTATTCCATAGGCATGTAGTTCGTGGTATATTAATACTGATTCCTGTAATGGTTTTAATTTTTTCCCATGCCATCAATGTACTATTTATTACAAAATTACAATTTTTAGTTTTACGCTTAGAAAACATTGCCGTAAGGAGATTGTCTGGTTTAAGTTGATGGTTTTCTATGTTTATCCAAGGTTCATCTAATCTATTAACAATTGAGTTTATATAGTAAAACTGAGCTGAGAAAAAGTATAATTCCATGTTTGGTAAATTTAGACCTCCCTCCTTTCTGCTGTTCTGTAGGAGTTTTCTACTAATTCTATTGGACTTGTTCGACCAGATGAACGAGCCAAACAGTTGGTTTATAGTTTTAAAGAAAGCTCTTGGAGGTTTTACAGGTACTGTTTGAAAAATGAATAAAAACTTCGGTAACCATATCATTTTAATCAAATTAATTCTACCAATTAAATTTAATGGGAGATCCATCCACTTATCTATACTCAATCTCAGTTCATTAATTAAAGAAAGATAATTGTCCTTGTATAGTTTTGTTTTGTTTGAACTTATATAGCATCCCAGGTATTTAATTCTGTCTTTTTGCCATTTAAAGTTTTGTAATTCTTTGTTAGAAGATAACAATTCCGTTATTGGCAAAAGCTCTGTTTTTTCCATATTCATTTTATACCCTGACATTTTAGAGAATGTATCTATGATTTCTAAAAGGTAAGTAATGGATGTATCTATCTTAGTCAAGTACAACATAAGATCATCTGCAAACAAACTTAACTTGTAGGATTGTCCACCCACCTCTATACCACTTACCTCCTTGGACTGACGAATTTTCTGAGCCATTGGCTCAATGGCCAGAGCAAATAACGTTGGCGAAAGTGGGCATCCTTGCCTTGTCCCTCTTGTTACCTGCACTCCATCGGAAAGGACCCCGTTGGTATATACAAACGCAATAGGTGACTTGTAAATCATTTTAATGAAATTAATAATTTCTAATGGAAATTGGAATGCAGCTAGCACATCATATAAATATAACCATTCAAGGCGGTCAAATGCTTTCTCGGCATCGACCGCCATTAAGGTTAAATCTACTTTTTGTTTCTTAGCCCATTGTATTAGAGATATGCAGGTTCTAACATTTGTTTTCAAATTTCGATGTGGTATGAAACCAGTTTGGTTATGATGAATAATTGATGGTAGTACCTTGGTCATTCTATTATTTATTACCTTTGTTATTATCTTATTGTCACAATTAATCAAGCTTATGGGTCTAAAATTTGAGGGTTTATTACATTCTCGGCCTGGTTTAGGAATTACATTAATAATGGTCTGATTCATTGAATTAGGCAGTTCCCCCTTAGATCTCGCTCCTTTTACCATTTCTAGAAAGAAACCTCTTATCTGGGGCCAAAAGGTTGAGTAAAACTCCATGGGCAGGCCATCCATGCCTGGGGCCTTACCTTTTGGGAAGCTATCAAGTGCTTCTTTGAATTCAGTTTCAGAAAAATCTTTGCTCAACTCCCCCCTTTGTTCTGTTGATAGGTAATTCAATTTAACAGAGTCTAGAAAAGTCTTCCGTTCGCAACTCTCACTTGCTAACTGAGAAGTATATAGTTCACTGTAAAATGAAGCAAATTGCTCATTGATAAGTTTATTGTCACTAATGTTACATTTTGTTACTGGGTCTTGAAGAACTATGGCCACTCTACTAGTCATTTTCTTCACTAAAGAGGAAAGTTGCTTACCTGACTTATTTGCAGATACATAACTTACCCTGCTTGAGTTAAACCTGATATTATTAGCTTTATCCAAGAGGTGTTTGTCATAATCCAATTTCAATTTCTGTAGAGCCTCAAAGTCTTTTTTCCCTTGAGAATTCTTATGTAAAAGTTCCATTTCATTTATAGATTTCTCTAATTCCTTCATACGTTTCTCTAATTCTCTTTTTTTTCTTGATGAAAAACCTATGATAATGCCTCGTATGTAGACCTTGAAGGTATCCCATATGATCTGAACTGGCGGCTTATCAGGGTCTAGATTTTCAAAGTTTGTATTTAAAAATTCTTTAATATGGCTTCTAATATAGTTGACAAATTCATCATCATTTAAATGTTTCCTGTTCATTCTCCATATTTTATGTAACACCTTATTTTTCGGTGGGCAGAGTGTACATGTTACCACTGCATGGTCTGAAATGATTATGTTATGAATCTTGGATCCAATTATGTCCCCTATTGCTGTTTTTGATATAAAGATATAGTCCAATCTGCTATAGCTGTCCTGGGCATGGGAGTAATATGTATAGTCCTTACATCTTGGATACATGAGTCTCCAGACATCAATTAATTCATTTGTTGATATAAACTTCAAGATCTCTTTAGATGGATTTGGTCTCCTTTTTTCATTAGAACTATCTTGTGATTTAAAAACCTGGTTTAGGTCTCCCCCAAATATTATTATTCCTGTTGACATGTCCTCTAATAACTTTTGGATATTTCTAAAGTAATTCATATTAGATAAGGGTGGGGAATATGTGTTTACCAAGGTATATTTTTCTCCAAATATCTCACAGTTGAGTATTAAGAATCTGCCCTCTGTATCATTCTGCTTTGAGATAAGGGTAAATGGTAGAAATTTATTAATTAAGATACCTACTCCTCTGCTCTTAGATGTGTAGTTAGACTCATATGCCTCTCCCACCCACTGCTTTTTAAGCCATTTGATTTCCCCTGGTTTAAGGTGTAGTTCTTGTAGAAAGACAATGTCTGAGGACAACTTTTTTAAATGCTGCAGGACTTTTTGTTGCTTAGCCCGATCCTTGACTCCATTTACATTCCATGTAGCAATAGTAAACTTATTTGGGCTTACTTCAACTTTGTTTCTATCAATCATTTTGTTTAATCAAAGGAGTCACTGATAGTCTGGGTCAGAGACAGGTAGGACAGTGCAGATAAATAACTCTCACATGCACACATACGCAAACACACACACACACGCACACACACACTAAGACAGGACAAACAAAACAAACAATTACATACACTCAACACAGGTAAACCTGTGCAGGACTTGACACCCTCCACCCTTATCACTCCTTTGTAGAACATGCTTTACTAAGGCCATTTTGCCCCTTGCTCTTGGCCTTGGGCACTGGTCCAATCAATTACTTAAATTTGTACTGATAACATATAGGTCCCTTACAGTTGCAAAAAGAAAAATATACACACACTACCCTGATATTCCCACCCCCTATAGAGTAAAAAAAGAAAGAGGAAGAGAGAGAGAAGAAAGAAAGAAAAAAAGGGAAAAGGAAAAAGAAAAATAATAAAATTAAGAGTAAATGATGAATAAGAGCACACAGGCACCCCAAAACCCTCCCCACCAAGCTACCCCACATACATCCATGCACCCCACAACCACACAACAACCATCCACCCAACGTCCACACGAGCATCTATGCACCAGCAATACACACAAGCATCCATGAACACTCTCTCTCACCATTTACCCCCCCCCCCACTCACGCACGCACACACGCATGCACACACACTCACAGCAATCCATACATCCACACAACCATATCCCCAAAGCCTCCACTCAAACATCCAAACACCACCCATACACGCAACATCCATCTCCACTCTTCACACCCCCCCCCACATATGCACTTGCACTCTCAATCAAGTTAACTTAAACAAAGAATAAAAATCTACAAGAAGAAACTGCAACAGACTTAAAATACCCCCATAAACAAATACCACCTTAATATTCAATGTTTCTTGGAGCTAGTCAAATTAAGTAGGCTACATGATAAGGCTTAACATAGACATTATTTCATTAAGGACTCATAAACCTAATTTGCTCCTGACACATGGGATAAGTCTTTGTGTCCAATAATAATTATTAAATAGTCTCTTCCAATAGAGGGTGAAAAAGGCAAAACCCTAAACAGATGCCACATTGATATCAAATATTTCTTGGAGCCCATCGAACTAAATGCACAATGAGGCACAACATAAACGTATATTCCTTCATTAAGGGTTCATAAACCTAGTTTGCTCCTGACACATGGGCTACTGTGGCAAATAATTGTCTCTCGTGTCCAATAATAATCCTTAATAGTCTCTAGTTCCAAAAGGGGGTGTGTAAAGGCAAACCATTACAGGACCTTATATGAATTCCAAATTCTCTACAGTCTGTCAAAAAAAACTAAATGGGGAAAATTGATGAGAAGGGAACTCCTCTCCAGACCGTCAACATGGCAGTCATTCAGTTCGTTGTTGGTGCTCAAACAGGAAATTTTTCATTTAACGCTACTTCTGCTTCTTGTAGAGAAGTAAACTTAAGTTCCTCGTCTCCATCCTGGACAAGAAGCACACCGGGATACTTCACCCTTGTTGTTATGTTAAGGTTGTGAAGCCTCTCTCGAAGTGGCCAGAACGCATCTCTCCGTTTACGCATTTGCACCGATATGTCGGGAACAATTCGGTACATGCTCTTCTCTTCTCTGGCGGTAGAGTCTTGGTTTCGTCGCGCCTTAACGGCCTTTAAGATGTTGTATTTTGACTGGATGTTTTGCACTCTAAATATTATGCCCCGTGGATATTTTGCCTTGACATTGTGCACTCCGAGTCGATGGGCCTTCTCAATATCGGCCTCGCTGAGGCTTAATCCCCATTCGCTGTTCAACATCTTCACCAGAAAGGGAATCATCTCTGTTCCTTTTTCAATATGTTCTGGTGCACCCAGGAGTTTAAGATTCTTTTCGCGTTGCCGATTTTCAAGAACATCTATATACTCCAATGCCTGGTCAAGTTTCTTTTCCATGTCTGTAATGGAGCTTTGGTGATTGTCCAGCTGTTCCGCATGATCATGCATTTCACCCGTAAATACTTCCATTCTGTGGTCTAATGAGTCCACCCGCTTAACAAGCGATGATATCAATGTATTAGTGTCCTTATGCATTTCGAGAAGTTTATCCAGCTTACTTTCGAGGTCATCAAACCTGGCTGCGTTTGATGTCGGCATTTCTGCTGCCACGTGAGATCTGGTGTTCATGTAGTTGATGTCCTTATTATTCCGAAGTTCTTTTCCTCTCCGTTTTGCTCATTTAACAGTCTGGGGTTTAATTAACATATCTGCTTATTTTGTTAGTACATTTATAAGTTAATTGTAGGTTAAATTAGGACTTTTGCCCGCGGCATGCAGGAGCTCCTAACCTCTCCGCCCTCTCACGTCGCGCATGCTCTATTCCTGTTCTATGTTGGTCCAAAATACTATTGGAATGCTGACGTTGTCCTGCACTTCTAGTCCGACACTACGTCACTGGGTCGTTACAAATTAGGACTGAAACGCCCCAACACCTGCTGCCCTGATTAGCCTACCTGTGATAAGCCATGTCTGCAGCACTCATTCCCAGATTGACACGAAATCACCATGGTTGATTGGTTGCAGCAGTGCTGCACTCTCTCTCCAAATTTCAGAACGTCTCGCCCATAGACCTCTGAAGTTCGCCTACAAAAAGGATCCAAAGCTGCCATCTTTGCCCATATAAGGAGATCCGGGAGTTAATTGAAGCTAACTGCCTATGGCAAGTTGCATTATAAGTTAGCTTTGGGGTAGCAAAAATCAAAGTGTGCCGTCTGCACCTGCCGAAGATCACGGTATCCACTAGACGGCAGTGGACAAAACTGTGTAGTGAAAAACGTCTGCATTTCAAATATCATCATCCCCGCGAGAGTTTAACAGGTGCGATTATTGAAAATCCCCATGTTATTTTCCCATAGAAAAAATCTCAAGATACCGGATCTCCTTATTTGGGCAAAGATGGTGGCTTTTTTGTAGGCGAACTTCAGAGGTCTATTTTGAAAGCCGTTTTCAGAAATGTGAAGTGGGTGGAGTTATGGGGTGAAGTGACTCTTTAAACCGTGCACCATCCAGACGCAACTGCGGTACCAATTTATGAAATTCTCCGAGTTGCTTTCTATCACGGTTGATGTCGTGCACCCAAATCTTTTTTTTTTTTTCGCAGGCTCCGTCATGTCAAATGCTGCTGCAAGTGCTAATAGGTGAGGTCTATCCATTTTTAAGATAGTAGGCCTATGTAAAACGTAGATAACACCAACAGTGTAAACAAGGAAGTGTTTGGAGAACTCGTAACCTAGCAACCAGCTGATTGAAGCGCTCAGAGCGCTAACCGAAGCGCTGTAAAAAACGCATTTGGTGGACACAGAACAATGTGGATTCTTGCACCTTCCATAGAAACAGAGCAGAGACTGTATAATGCTCTATTTAGCATTGAGTATTGTTAAGTCACGTGTAATATAACATGGTAAAAAGACATAGCCATCCCACACAGGAGATTTCAAATGAAACGGGCCCCTAGCTCTATTTGCAATATTTGTAATGTCTTACCCGGCACATTCTTACATATGTTTTGGGAAGGAGTAGTGGGAGGTAGTGGAGGAACTGTCACAGCTACTTGATATCACTATCCCCAGGACACCACACAGTTGTCTTTTGAATGATGACTCAGACCTTGAATATTCCATAATCCAAAAGAAAATGTTGATGGCAGGTTTCACGGCATCTAAGAATGTTATTAGCTAGGGGTGGGACCCACTCACTTTACAGACCTATTACAGATCAGTGGGCGGGACTTCACCTCCAGAAACTAAGGCTGTGTTCGAACTGCGTGCTAAATACTAGTCACATACTGATAATGACGTGAAGTAGCAAATAGTATGCAGTGTTTGGAAAATGTAATATTACCAGTACACAAAAGTTTCCCGGATGTTATACTGATGGGATACTGCATCCCATAATGCATAGCGATTGTTTCCAGCTTCAGAAAATTTCAGTAACAATGGCGGACAGCGAAGGGACAAGTAGGCTATGGCAAAAACCGGAGATGAAGAGCACAAATGTGAGTATTAGTTGGGTGTTTTGGTATGGAATGTTTCGTGGCTTCTGTTATTGTGGAAGTTTTATTACTGCAGGGTCCCCGCGGGTCCTTAAAAAGTCTTAAAAAGTCGTATTTATTTTTTTGGATTTTCAAGGTCTTAAAATGTCTTGAATTCTAGAATTTCCGATGAGGAGGTCTTAAATTTCATGTCGTGCCGAGTCCGTTACGTCAGCTTTGCGATTGTAGACACACTCAAATATTGTGGGTGTTACAATATAACAACACAGTAAAAAGTAGCTTGTGGGTTCCTACAGACGGAGATAGTGTTTCAGAGTGGCAGACGCGAGCCAAGATTTTTAAGAATGCGACGGAAAAATATTTGAGGTTGCAATGGTGTACCTGACGCTTTTCGGGTGAGAGCATACATTTCTTTCGCCTGTTTTCATTGTAGACTATGCGTGCAACTTTACCAAACAATATAGAAGTACTGTAAACCTCCTGGGCTTGGCCCTCTCTCTTTCTCTCTCTCTCTCTCTCGTGCGCGCTCAATGGACACCCACCCCTCGTACATTTAATCCAAATAAAACATTCACTATCGTGAATAAAGCAATGCCGACTAGCTAAATTATTATGAAATCCGGTTAGCATCATAGCATGCTGCACATTTTATTAAAACTCTTGCATTCAAGTTGAGTGATCATCTCATCACCAATGTTTTCTAACTCCAAGACTAAAAGGAGAAAAAGTATCAGCCTACCTTGAAACTTAAACACATGTGGGGGAAACTGAACAGTCCAACCAGTAGACTATGATAAGCTAGCCAACTATGCTACTTTGTTTACAATATTTTGAGGCATCAATCAGACAGCTGAATTAAAGAGGTAGGCCTAGAGTTGTAATACAAATAGTAGGCTATATAATCTGCATAAAGTGTGCAGTCATGAATATCAGAAATGTCAGTATATAGAAAGTAAAGGGGAAGAAAAATGGGGGGGGGGGGGGGTTATTTAGTTTGAATGATTATATATATAATGTGAATGATTTTTTATAAAATATATTTATAAAAAATCATTCACATTATATGAAAGGAGTGCGATACAAATGTGACCTTTTGCTGTTAGAAAGATATGCAATGAAAAATGTGGGTGCACCTACATTTTGTGCTGGTGCACCTGAAAAAAAAGTTAGGCGCACCAGTGCAACCAACGCAAAAAGTTAGTCGGGAGCCTTGTCCATTTTTTAACTGTGTTTAACTTGTAATTTGCAACTTGATTTGTTTACACACTGTTTGTACGTTATTTACAGCAGTATTGTTGTAGTATTAAGAAGGCAGTTGCCTGACGTGTCCTATTTGCACTGTCACTCAAATACAAATGTGCTTTGGTAAACTGAACAGCCTAGAGCGTACCTTTTATATATATTTTTGCCGTGGTAATGGTCTTAATTTTTATTCTTAGAGGTCTTAAAAAGGTCTTAAAAGTCATTACATTTGTTGATAAAAAATGTGCAGATACCCTGTACTGTAGAGCTGTATTTGTGTATGTGCAAGTGAATAAATAGCCCAACTTAACCAAAGCTAACGTAAACTAACTGGCGCTCAATGGAAATGAATGGTAGAAACCTGTTAGCTTGCTAAGTCGCTAAATAGCATGATGATTTTCTAGCCTCTAGGTAACGTCGTCATTCACATTAACGAGAGCAATGTTTATTTATAGCCTAGTTATCGTTATGGTTATCATTCTTGGTGTGAACGGCCCTTATCTCCTAAGTATTCTGTCAGTTATAACTGACAGAACTCTATTCGTACTTTAAAAAAATAAGTTTAATTTACAAAAGTGTAATGTGAAAATCTTTGATAGCTAAGTTGCTTTGGTATCTACTGAGAAATGAGCACCTGGTTCAAAACAGTTCCCAGTTTAAGCCTACTGCTCTTTGATAAGTGATATCATAGCCGGATTTGGGTATAACCAGAGAATGTCTAGGGCTCTGGTATAGCCTAATGATGGAAAATAAAATGGTAATGGCAGAAAATAATTTTCTCCTTACTAATATTTGATTTTAAATGAGTGTTTATAAGAAAGTGTCTAAGATGGTAAAAGATGTAACCTCTATCTCTAGGACTGGCACAACGTCATGCACAGTGGTCTTGGGAACATCGAAGGCTTCTGCAACAACCCTGTAGGAGGTGGCACTGGATAACCAATACTGAATGATGACAACCTCCAGTCTCTCCCCCAGCCTCCATCACAGTCCACTTCAAGTGTGTCCACAAGGGCATTGACAGAAGTCGTTCTTCAGATCCACATCTCCAAAGAGGAGACGGACAATAGATAGAATAGTGTTGCCATTCAGTTAGCAATATTGTCCCCTGGGGTCATTCTGAGAGAATGTGCACTTGTTGTTTTTCTTGATGTTAAAGTTCAGACATTTTAATCAATTGAAAGTATTTTGTTCAATGTTTAGTGTCACTTGTAAGGTAACTGTCATACAGTGGTCATTATGGGATTATCAATTGTCAGTGTAGCACAGTTACATTTACTTAATTTCACATTTCACTTAGTTGCAAACCCAAGTCTTGCCAATAATGACACCTTTTTGATCCATTAACCATGGTTGCATACGCCTTCATAAGAAAAGACAACTGTGGGCTACAATATTGTTAGTTTCTCTAGGCATATTGGTCTAATCACTCTGAATTCCTGCTGAAGAACGAGATTAAAGACCATCAGTATTGCAGACCTTCTTCTCCTTGCTTGTTTGTTGGCTCTCACCACAGAGAGGTAGCCTAAAGACATATCAAAACGGTAGGACACACAGAAGTGCTACTCTCTCCACTGATCAACACTAGAGAAATGTTTTATGAACATTGTTGGCACTCTGTTGGCAGCACAACAATAATTTTATAACACTGCACTTATACCTGATTTCACAGCTTGTGCATCCTCTTAGCCTAACTCTTATAACTTTTATATCAATTCATTGTATTCTTTTCTGTTATTTAAATTCCATTATATCCGAAATTGAGTCTGGATTAATAAGCTTAGGTGATTTTATTTATCCATAAACATATTATATATGACACATCACACAGAGATTCTTCATGGGTAGGCTATGCTTTCTCCAGATGTCCAGACTCCAGTGTAGCCCAAAAGCTGGCTGATTTGATAAGTAAACAGAACAATCCTCCTGCCATGTCAAGTCAAGTTTATTTATAGGCTATAGCCCATTTCATGCAACGTGCTTTACATAAACAAAAGCAAACTTGTGATGTTCTAAATTTCCAAGAACGCTAGAATTGAAATGCAATGATTAATGCATTTCAGCTTAACTCGTTTCCCACTGCAGTCTTATACAAACTAGATGTACCGCAAAGCGATACACAATATGACCGCCGCTCAGTCCTGCACATTCTCTCCGCAAATATCAATCACGCTTGTGTTTCCATCGCCTACTCCATCCCTACTGCAACTTTTATGTATGTAAATGAGTGTGTGCATGTGTGCGCTTGCTTTTGTGTATGAGTGCTTCTCTGTCTAGTGTGAGTGTGTGTCTGCTTGTGTGTGTGTTTAATGTGTCTCTGAGTATATGTTCACTGTGTTCTCTGCCGTCACTGTCACTCCAATATCAGATAACACACACACACACACTCACATGCGCGCGTGTGCACACACACACACACACAAACACACATACACAGGCACACACTCACACACGCACACACACTCGCACACACACACACACACACACACACACACACACAGGCACACCCAGAGAGAGAGAGAGAGAAAGAGAGAACACACACAGAATACACACAGATAACACAGACATAGAGAGAGAGAGAGAGAGAGAGAGAGAGAGAGAGAGAGAGAAAGAAAGAGAACACACACAGAACATGCACATACACACATATACACACATGCAAACACACAGATGGGCACACAGAAACGCACCCACACACACAGGCTATAGTACATCACACACACACTCACTTCTCAGCTCCGGTGGTCTCACAAAATGTACTCAAAGATGTGTGTGTGCATGTGTGTGTGTGTGTGTGTGTGTGTGTGTGTGTGTGTGTGTGTGTAAGGGTGTATGTGTGCATGTGTGTGGGCGTGTTTGTGCATGTGTTTGTATAATGTTTTATGTACATGTGTGTATGTAGTGGTGCGTGTGTGTGTAGGTATGCGTGTGTGTGTGTGTATTTATGTGTGTGTGTGTGCGTGTGTGTGTGTGTGTGTGTGTGTGTTCCTGCATGTTTGTTGCACCCAGAGCAACCATTCTCTTTTAAAACATATTTGGAAACTAGTTGATTAAAGGTTTCTAATGGTGTCACTTACATGTTTCTAGGACAAAAACTAGCAGAGATTGAGATGTTTGGAACAGTTTTTGAAATCCCCAGGGGGGGATTTAGACTCCAGATAATACCACCATCTACTGGCCGATGGGTATACAGTCCTGAATGTACACATAAATCCATTTATTTTATAGCCCCCCATGGATGAAATTCCACAAAACTTGGCATACTCCCAGAGGGTGTCAGGTTAATCATACACATGAAATTTGGTGCAGTTCATAACATCTCATCTGAAGATAGGGGCAATTAAAGCAATATTACATTGCATTTTCAATTTTTACGATGGGGGGGCAAATCACAAATGACTGGTTATAAGCTAAGTTGATGCAAGCTCAAGAGAACAACATACCATAAACATTTTGTCATCCTCGGTGCCACGGTTCAGGTAGTTATGTAGGAAAAACTGTCATTTTTGGGCTTCGGGCGGGGGCAGCGCGGGGGTGGAGTGACCCCCGGGGACGAAACGAAAATTTTCCATAGAACTCTACTGGGGCTACATGCCCACCAAGTTTCATGCGCTCCGGTGTTACGGTGTCCCGGGAATCGTTGACGAAAAATGACGGGAAAAAAGAATAATAAAAAAAAAAAAAAAAAACTTTGACAACAACTATATGACCGCTTCGCTAGCTACGCTAGCGGCGGTCATAATGAATGAGGTAGTTCGACTAATTGCCAATACCAGACGTTTTTCTTGCAAGTAGGTGGCGGTGCGTGCTTTAGGCTGTAGATGCATCACTGTATAAAAAGCCTATATCTGGACACAACTAGACTGGAGGAACATGCTCAGTACTCCACATTTAGATTCGCTTCGTTTAGCAACGAACACAAATCATTATAGCCTGAGCATGTGTCACTAACGGGATAAACGTGAAGAATTCCCCAAAATATCAGACGTAATTGCGCTCACTTTAAATTGATTCGTTTAGACAGTTTCTTCAAGTCTACCTCTAAATAGGCTACTCGGAACAGAACACATAGCCTAACTATAACATGGTATTGATTAAAATCTACGTTGAGCTCTCTAGAATGCATTGCGGCATTGCGTTAAAATGACCAACGTCACCGTAAGCTTGCTCACTTGATTTTACTAATCCATCAGCTGTTTTCCACAGGTGCATCAGATACGCTAGCGATGGTAAAGGTCACAGACTAGTCGACCAAAAATGCTGACAAAGTTGGTATGGCTAACGCTTTGTTGCGGTGCTGACTAAACTTATGAATAGAGTTCTGACAGTTATAGGCCTACAGAACACTAAGGAGAGGGTCGTTCACACCAAGAACGATAACTAATAATTAAGCGAACACTGGTAAATGTTGATAACGACGTTAACAAGAGCTAGACAAGCTTGATGCTTACGACTTAGCTTTCTAATATCATTCATTTCCATTGAGCGCCAGCTAGTTCATGTTAACTTTGGATAAGCTGGGCTATTTCACTTGCACATGAACACAAGTAGCCTAGGCTACTAAAACTTCCACAATAACAGAAGCCACGAAACGTTCCATACCAAAACACCCAAACAATAATCACATTTGTATTCTTCGCCTCCGGTTTGCCATAGGCTTGTCCTTTCGCTGTCTGCCAGCATTGTTGATTTTTTCTGAAACTGGAAATAATCGCTATGCATTATGGGATGCAGTATCTGAGTAGTGAGCATCATTGGTACACTGAGGATTTTGCCACCATTAGTACAACATCCTGGGAACTTTTGCATACTGGTAAAATCTAATTTTTCACACACTGCATACTGCTCGCTAGGTTCACGTCAGTATCAGTATGCGACTAGTACTTACCACCCATTTCAAACAGTGATTTAGTACGCTGTGCTGCTGGTGACGGCTACTGCGTACTGGGGTGGGGGGCGTAGTGTGCAGTACACAGTGTATACTTGACCAGTATGCAGTATGTAGTACTTAGCACAAAATTTCGAACACTTCGAGCCTAAAACATATAGCCGCCATCTTTGTTGGAAGCTAAGCTAACAGACGCTGTGGAGCCAGACTTGATTGTACAACGAAGGCAGAAGGTAATCAAGGTAATCATTCTGATATGGAAGGAGATTTCGAGAGCGTGTTGCTCGAGTCGGATGTTCGTGGCTACCTCTATGAGCCACAATACGACAAAGAGCAGCTGAGGGAGATGGAGGAGCAGGAGGCGAAGACCTGCCTGTCGCGGCTGAGGAGCCTGGCCTGCCTCGAGCCGGGGCGGACTTGTAGTGCCTGTGCTCTCACTGTGCACCTGCGGGTCTGTTGCAGGGAATTCCAACGATGGCAGTTCCTTCCAAACGGAATATCTACAACAGATGAAGATTTGGGCATTTGTGTGATGAACCATCCAAGCTTCGGACCTCACAAGAACAGCAGCGTCCTGGATACGTATTTTAGGATACCGAAAGTGAACTAGCGACAGCCAAAGCCTGCTGGGACAAACGGGCGTCTGACTGTAAAGTGAATATTCCTCTTTTCTTTCAATGTGGCATGTATGTACTAGCCTGATTACCATCGACTTTCAAAGGCTCTGCGAGACTTTAGTCTGACCAACAGCCTGTGCTAACACGGTTTCTTGCCAGCGCTGGTTGACCCGCCTCCTTTAAGTGCCTCGGTTTGCTACTGGTAGATGTCAGAAAGCGGATTGCCGAGTTTAAACCAATAACAACACTCTTTCCGCTGCCTTGAACACGCCTCTACCCAGAGCCGTTGGAGCTGCTCAAAGTTGATTGGTTCTCGACCAAAGGGGGCAGTTCCGCAGATTTCGGGAACTCAGAAATCCTTCTCAATGAGCAGTTGACCAGACCAGCAGCAAAAGCCTGAAGGCGTTGCGTCACTGGGAGGGCGTGCCAGGCTATGTATGTACACCATTTGTTCAAGCATTATCACAAAGTTATTCCCTCTTAAAAAAAAATGAAGGTGAACCTGGCAGCTCAGCTATTGATTTAGTGTGTTAAACGCCCTTGTTTACTGTGATAAAGACCTCCACTTGCCTCAGTTTAAAGGGTATGAAGAGACAGTGGAGTTCCTGAGAACAGTAGATCCTGCCTTTAATTTAAACATCAGAAATCCATTTGCGAAGGGTTATAAAGCCCTAATCATGCTCCTCAACAAGGACCGTGCACTTCTCCACAAGGCTGGAAGATACCCTCTAGGTCTGCTGAAGGTGGAGGAAAGCCTTGTATGCTGGTACAAGGAAAACCTGCATAATTGTTCTCATTGCTAGCTGCCGAAGTGTACTTGTGACCTATACTGCTTTCAAATGCGCAATGTAAATATTTACTAATCTACGAATTCGAATAACATTTTGAGTTCAATGGTTCTCTATGAGAAAAACGTCATCGGGCGGTTTTTTGCTGAAGGCGGCGGGGTGATTGGGCAGATTTCAGTCAACCCAATCTGGCAACACTGAGGCAGCATTCAAGTGCCTGCTTCTCAAGCACCAGGTGAGGCAAGGTGGGAACTGTCTGGACAAGGACGACACCAATATCATCCAAGCCTCCTCCTCAGTGGTACATTTTGCACACAGGAATGTTGCTCCAGTCGAGGAAAGAATAACTGTATCAGTCAGTCAGCGTCAGTATCATGCTGAAAGACCTGGTGGCGACCTAAGCCTAGACCAAGAGCAGACATCTTGATGGTATCCCTCAAAATGTCACCATAATCTTTCTTTTTCATGATCCCATGCACCCAAACAAGGACCTGAGGCAGCAGAACCTGAGGCAGCAGTCCCATAACATGATGCTCCCACCACCATGCTTCACTGTGGGAACTGTATTTTTAAGGTTGTAGGCCATCCCTTTTTCCACCAAACATACTGTAGGCAACATCCATGTGCCCGAACAGCTCCATTTCAATCTCATCAGACCAAAATTAGATTTTTAAGTCTAAAATCTAATTTTAGACTTACAAAAATAGACACCTCACCCCCAGGCTAACGTGGGTCTAAAGGGCTATATCACCATGATAACAACAGAAAAGGTGCTAAATTACGTCAGTTCATCCATTTGAAAGCAGTCTAGCATGGCTAGCTAATGTAGGGCTTCAGTCCTATGAGTCAACAGCGTCTGCTTTAAACTAACCTGTAGTCAGGTAGAACCCCAGGATAGGTGTGACATAAGGTACTAATGCAATTTTTTTGCATAATCTGATAGTTTAGGGGGTGTAGACTCAGAATCTGACGGGTGCCGCTCCGGCACCCTTGAGCATTTTCCTTAAAATGACATCATCTGCCACACCCCTTTTTGAGCATAGAAAGTCGTCTAAATATACATTAACATATAAACCCATCATGTATGGTATCAAATTAAAGCTCTTCTCATGCAGGAATCAGCTTTGACCATCAAAAAGATGAAAAAAAAAAGTTTTTAATGACATAATCTGCCACGCCCCCTTTTGTTGACCATAAAAAAAGAACTAGACTCACATTACTGTATAAAACCCATCATGTATGGTATCAAATGAAAGCTCTTCTCAAACACAAATCAATGATGTCAATTTAAAAAATGCTAAAAAATTATCCCTCCAGAGAACATAATAACTGTAAAATCTGGTACGGTCACACCAAATGGTAGGCTGAGCAACAAATTGTATCAACCCTCACCAATTAATCAAAAAGACAACAAAGTAGTACTTTATCACAGATTTTTGAAAGCAACTATATCAAGAACATGTTGCCAGGCTGGCCTTGTACACATCACAAACATCAAATGTCTCCTCCAAAGAACATTCATTCAATCAGACATTTCTCCCTCGCTGTCATCAGTATCCTCCACTGAAAGTCGAATTTTTATTTGCACACTGCTCATCACCTTTGCAATGGATCCCTGAAGCAGACGACCACCTCGTGACCCAAAGAGACAGCCATTAAGAGACCAGGAAGGGCAGTACATCTGCTACACATGTGGAGAGTCCGGTCACACCAGTCAACAGTCATGGCCAAGTCACCCGGCAAAGACATGCTCCAGGAGAGGCAGACAGTGCACAGAATACTCCACCAGAGAGCGAACCAAGGCCCCCTGGTTAATCAATGATCAGGAGTGGGCTGGCAGACTGTGTTGACACTGAAGTCGACCAGTTCCTGAAACAAAATGCATTTGGTCACTGCTGGACGGTTGACCTGATGACCTCTGGAGTGAAGACAAGCTGCCTTTGGGACACTGGGTTTGAGGTCACCACCATCAAAGAGTCTCACTTTAGAGAACACTTTGGGGAGGAACAGCTAAAGTCCACCCATTGGGTGGAGCCTATGGACTGAACATGCCGGTCCTTGGTTGTCTTGAAGCAGATGTTGAGTGTTTTGGAACCACTCTTTAGTGGCGGTGCATCTTCATACTGAGAGACACCCATCTGGATGTTGTAAAGATGTAAAAATGGGCTCCCTGGCATTATGGGGATGAACATCATCAAAGATCTAGTGACCTCTCTGCTGGGTGTGGATGCAATGAGGATGAAAAGGCTGCTCCACCAGAGGCAAGTGTCCGTCGTGTGTTGGCTAGGGTCAAGAATGAGGTGGAATTCTTGGATTCAGATGGCAAAATTGGGTTTGTCAAGGTGGCTGGCAGAGAAGTGATCACCATCCCACCACACAGTAAGAAGGTGATTGAAGGCTGGTGCCTCCAACAGTGGAATGCCATTCCTGGTGGAAGCCACTCCAAAGACCAGCATCCAGAAGGGGCTTCTGGTTGCCAACATACTCGGAAAGGCAGCAGGTGGAAAAGTCCCTGTCGGGGTTATGAATACCTGTGAGAAGGCCATACAGCTAATATCCAGGGCCAGGGTAGCTGTGGTGTCCAAGTCACAGAGGATCTGTCCAAAAGAGGTGGTGGGGTTTGATGAAATGGATGGGGTATTGCATGTTGAACAGTGTTCAGGCTACCGAAGATGGACACCAATGTATGCCTCTTCCAGTACAGGTAGCTGCAGGAGAGCTTAACTCGGCACAGCATGTAAAGCTTAGTGCACTGTTGAAAAGCTACGGGGATGTCTTCTCAAGCCACGACAATGACTATGGCTTCACAACTACAGTGACACATGACATAACATATAAACTGGTGACACCCACCCGATCAAAAGTTCAATCGACATGTACAGGACATAGTGGGGCAAAGAGAGTAGCAGCCCCTGGGCATCGCCAGTGGTCATTGTGCGAAAAAAAGACGGGAGTGTGCGCTTTTGCTGTGACTACAGAAAGCTGAACATGGTTATGTGCAAAGATGCATACCCACTTCCACGGATAGAGGAGGCGCTTCATGCACTGGGCAAGGCACAGCTGTTCCCCACTTTGGACCTGACATGGGTTACTTTCAAGTGGCTATGGGTGACCAGGATAGAGAGAAGACAGCTGTCTTTACCCCGTTTGGTGTCTATTCTTAAAGCATTAAAAAAATGATAGGATGAAAAATATTGTTTTCTGTAATTCTGGGGGGGGATCGAAAGACAGTCATAATTAATGTGCTTAACTACCTGGGAAGTACCTCACAACATTGCTGTCAAATTCAGTGACAGATTCAAGGGAAATTATAACTAACATGCTAACTAACAAGGGTACATCAGACTTGCTATAATATTCACAATAAAATGAATTACTATTGAATGATTGTATTCCTGTATATATTAGGCCAGGGGTTCTTAACCTTTTCAACCTTGAGGCCCAATTTGTTATAGTAGAAAGTGGCCCGGGGCCCATTTAATATTCATCATTCACATCCAAAAAGCGCACGTTTTTGTATTTATTGGTAGACATTTCACAAGTGCAATTTCATTACGTTACATTAACGGAATTTGTTTATAGACATGGCTGGATTCACTTAATGGTAGCTTTCTGGCGATGAACTTCTGGCCATCCATTCATTCTAACACGTTGGGCAAGTCTCCCCTTTAGTGAAATGTGTAGTGTCAGAATCCCAGCAGTTTTGTAAGGATTCTTGTGAGTGCATAGGTATAACGACAATGTGCTAACGTACATGTAGCTAGCAGCATTTGCAGTACATATCCTCGATACGGATATACCCACAAGGTGAATGGCAGAGGTGGAAAACTCCAGCTTCAGAAAGTAAAAGTCCAATCATGTATTGGTTCTACCTGTGCACTTAACAGGTGATCTCATCAATTAGCTGCTTGACCTGGCTGAAGAGTTGTGTTAAATAGAATCAGCTGGTTTGAGTGAGTGGTTGGCACAGATATGTGGTAGGACTTTTACTTTCTGAAGCTGGACTTTTCCACCTCTGATGAATGGAATTAAGTCTCATGCATTACATATCTCTGATGTCTTCATTTGATAATCTACCCAGTACCGCGGCCCTTGCGGCCAACAGGTGCAACACTGAACATGTCTTGCGGCCCTCTGGTTAAGAATCACCGTAAGTCTGGGCCGCGGCCCTGCGGTTAAGAATTACTGTATTAGGCTAAATGGCAGTTCCATCATTTATTCAATTTAATACCAAAATATGACACGATTTAGAGTCAGCTATTATGCGGCAAAAAGGAACGTAATCTGACCTTAAAGGTCACTTTGCAAATGGTATTTTGTTCTCTGAAGGGACCTGAACTATTTTTTTTCATCTTTTTGATGGTCAAAGCTGATTCCTGCATGAGAAGAGCTTTAATTTGATACCATACATGATGGGTTTATATGTTAATGTATATTCAGACGACTTTCTATGATACAAAAGGGGTGTGGCAGATGATGTCATTTTAAAGAAAATGCTCAAGGGTGCCGGAGCGGCACCCTTCAGATTCTGAAAGGACACCCCCTAAACTATCAATTTATGCAAAAAAATTGCATTAGTACCTTATGTCACACTTATGCCCAAATTCCACAAAGTTCTACCTGACTACTGGCTAGATTAAGGCAACAATGTATGTTCCTGCCTACGAATAAAATGTTAACGACCTCAAACGTGTTATGCACACATTAAAAGAGCATGCGGACTGGTAGGTACGCTGCCGATAGGTAAAGTGGGATAGAACATGGGTAGGACAAGACGGGAGCAAAATATTTATCTGTTACGTTAGCCAGCAACGATAACCACACTAGCCACTATACATGACACAAAAAAAGTCTTTATACGTGTTAAACTCCTCCAAAATGCACAGTTTCTCTGAGTGAGTAAAAGCTACGTGGTTAGTGTCCACTCTGTCGGCCATGTTTTTTGTTTTGAAAAGAGTCTTAAAATACCCAGATTACCCACAATTCTTTGCATCTAGTCCTACTTAGGATAGTCGGTGTCTTAACTGCTTTGTACAACACTATTATTTAGACGTCTATGCTAAGGCTAGCTTTACACGACAACGATCTGAACACAATCCGCAAAAGTGGCGTTGCGTTCCCACTTTTTATTTCGCGTTTAGACGAGCGTCTTTGGGTGGAAATCTGCATACACACGGTGACGCAAAAGTGTGTGAAATTTGATGTAGTATGCATGCCAGGTGGCTAGGTGATACTGTGGAGCACTGCCAAACAACAACACCAAGAGCGCGCGCATGCGTTGAAACTTCCTTCTACTTTTCTCCGTAGTAGCGCGAAATAGCCATAGACTTAAAAGAAATTACCCCACCGTCAAAAACCAAATCATGGCTAAGAACCGAGGCAAGACAGACAACTTTGTGTGGACAGACGAGGAGGTCGAGCTATTGTTGCAAACGACGTTGGATCACAAGTAATTAATTCGCCTTCTCTGTTCTGATATATCAGTAATTACTCTGCTTATTTGCTGAAAGGACTCCTGAATAGCTATCAAAGCAGCTAAGGCCACTTGAATGTCTGACTGATGGAAATAATCGACATGTTTGTTATTTTTTGGCTGTACTGCACATGTATATGACGTCAACGCGTATGCGAGGATAGCCAGCGTGAGCAGCTCAGAGCACACTTTTGCGTTGTCAACACTTTAGACGGGAACGCGACGGTGGAGCGTTTTTAAGATTTCCACTCTGGAGGGTGGGTTAACTTTTTTGCGTTTTTAAGCCCCCAAAACGCTGTCGCCGTCTAAACGAAAGGCATATCTGATAAAATATTTTGTCGGTTTCACCCGGGAGCGTTGTCGTGTAAAGCCAGCTAAGTCTGACTATACCCTTATGCTGCATTCCAGACCTCATCCAAACGAGTGGGAGGTGGGACCTACCCTACCTGAAAGGTTCCACCTCCCACTTCAAAACGTTCCAAGCATTTTGGAGTGGGAGGTTTAGAAAACATGGGTGACCGCCGTAACTTTAGCATACCGTCGTAACGTTAGCATATTAGGCTAGGCTAACTGTATAACGTTACTTTCACAATACGTTGTATTCTTTGTTGACACAATTTTAAAGGGATATTCCGCCATTTGTGGAAATACGCTCATTTTCCACCTTCCCTCCAGCAAAACAATCGATATTTACCTTGTTCCCGTTCATCCAGCCATTCTGTGAGTCTGGCGATACAACTTTTAGCTTCAGCCTAGCATAGATCATTGAATCGGATTAGACCATTAGCTTCTCGCCTGCTAGCTTCATGTTTAAAAGTGACTAATATTTCTGGTAATTTTCCCATTTAAAACGTGTGTCCTCTCAAGTTAGAAAGTGCAATAAGACCAACAGAAAATGAAACCTGCCGTTTTTCTAGGCTGATTTGACATGGAACTACATTCTCATCTGGCGTAATAATCAAGGCAACTTGCAGCTACTGGCACTACTACTGCTTGATGTCTATGGGGACTATTTTCAGATGCTGCGTACGATATCACTGCGCCTATGGTACGTTTGCAAGTTGCCTTGATTATTACGCCAGATGAGAGTGTAGTTCCATGTCAAATCAGCCTAGAAAAACGCCAGGTTTCATTTTCAGTTGGTCTTATTGCACTTTCTAACTTGAGAGGAGACACGTTTTAAAAGGGAAAATTATCAGAAATCGTAGTCACTTTTAAACATGAAGCTAGCAGGCGAGAAGCTAATGGTCTAATCCGATTCAGTGATCTATGCTAGGCTGAAGCTAAAAGTTGTATCGCCAGACTCACAGAATGGCTGGATGAACGGGAACAAGGTAAATATCGATTGTTTTGCTCGAGGGGAGGTGGAAAATGAGCGTATTTCCAAAAATGGCGGAATATCCCTTTAAGTCATAATATGAAGAACAAGTTAATTACCGTGTCTACAACAACCCTACCCTAAAGTTTATAGCGTATTCCTTAAAGTTACCTCTCAAGGAGCATGTCTCCATGGGCGCCGCCATAATCCTCCCACTTCATTTTGTTGAGGTCGGGGCAGGTTGAGCTCCTACGAGTTCGCGAGTAGGAGCTCCCACTTCGACAGGCGTTCCAGTGCATCTTTCGCAGTTGGAGGTAGGATAAATCCCACATCCCACTAGTTTAAATGCTGTCTGGAAAGTTATAGTCACAGTCTATCTTAGTGAAACCGGCCCCAGAGGTCTTGCAGTCAAAATACAGATCTCCCAGCTAACAATTTCTGGTTAGGAGAACGTTTTTAGAACGTTTTTTTCCTGGTTAGGAAAACGTTGCCTGAAAGTTGCGAAAGTTGCCACAACCCAAGCAGCAAAACACGTTATTTGAACCAAAACAAACGTTTTATTTAGGTTGTATTTTGGTTTCAAATAAAACAGACGTGCATAGTACGTTATTTAAACGTGCTTGATGGCACCAGTACAAATAACCCTATTAAAAACGTCCATTGCACGTTGTAATCTGGTGCCAAAAGACACGTGCAAAACCCAACACATCTAGCACCGATTCCAACGTCAACAGAAGATGCAATATCGGTTTCAATTTCCACCAACTATTACAAACTAAAAAACAACGTAAATTGCACGTTCAAAATGGGTGTAAATCACAACGTTTTATAACGAATGTATCTGACACTTTCAACAATGAATAAGGTGCTGGTTAACACCAAATACTAACGAGGGGGAAAACGTACGTGTGGAAAACGTGTCAGACACGTCTGAAAACTTCAATTACATTTCGTGTCAGGCTATTGAGATTTGCTTCCCAGCATGCATTGTAATTCAGTTGCTTAGTTTATTGGCTGTATTATTAGTTTGAAACAACGTGGTTGGGACATTTTAGCTTAGGCTAGCCTACTCAGTTGATGTTGTTATCTACGGATAAGACCACTGATGTAATTGTTTATTAGGAAAAAAATACACCGTAGACATGAAAGTATTATACCTAAACCGGTTTAAATATCCAGCTGACAGTTATTAATATTATCCGAGCGTGGTCGTTGAACTTTAAGACGTATGGAACGGTGAGTTAGCACAATGTAATAATTCAAATCTAATGTCGAATCTGCTATCATGAAGACGTGCGGTTGGTTGTTTCTCTCCCATGGTTACCAAGGTTACAACATCGTGAAATAGACAGTCAACAGCAAAGATTCTAGAGTGGACAGATGGCATTGCGGTGTCGAAAGCGAACAGATATGCACGTTTATTGAATGTTTTTTTCACAACCATTGTGTTTGTCCTTTTTCAACGTGCCCAAAACGTACATGGACACTTACTATGAACTATTCTGGAACGTGTTAAAAGCGTAATCGGGAACCTACACATTTACCAAAAATGAATGTAATTCTGAACCAATTCTGAACGTGTCTGAAACCAACTGAGCAATGGAAAAAAACGTGTACAATGTTTGCTGCTTGGGAAGGTTCCCCAGGAAAGTTTTCTTGACGAAAATACAACGTTTTTTTCTGGTTGTTTATTTTGGTTAGCAGAACGTTCTCCTACCATTTAGGGAACTTTACAATATTTGGTTGCATTAACGTTCCCCTAACCTGCCAGCAACAAAGTGTAAAGGGGGAAAAAATATGTAGAATTATCGTGACATCCAGGCTTGGCTCACTGCACTATCGCCGTCTGCGACGACAGCCTATCTGTAACCTGGGAGAGCGAACGTCTTTGATGACTAAGGCAATGAATATAACATGTATGTATCTTCACTGTATGTATGTATCTTGTATGTATGTAGGCCTATCTTATGTAGGCTATGTATCTTCACTTCATATTCGCTGCTGGCCGTGTTCAATTGGAAACTCATAGAAACTCGGCGATTTTCATCAACAATAATCAACCCCACGCACATAACCAGAGAATACCGATATGGTTATACAAATAAGATACCAAAAAACAACTAAGTAGCAACGTTGTGTGAAAAGAGAAATCCAACCAGAATATAACGTTTTTTTCTTTAGTTGTAATAACGTTCGGGGAACTTTGATAACCTGGAGCTAACGTTCTCTCCAGGGTATTAGAAGGTTACTGATAAACTAACCACAGGAGAACCAACGGCTAACGTTATTTGCTTGCTGGTGTAGCAGGATGAACTTGTGTAGTGGCCACGTTTCATCCGAGCCGGTGGCTGCTTTGTGAGTGGCCCATATCTGGCTACCAAGAGCCAATCAGCACAACAGCGGCTCTATTTAAATTCTCTCCATGTTGATTACGTCCTATGCCCTACGTCCCTTTCCGGTGCTATTTTATTGGTAACGAGTGTGGTTTTAATATTGTTATCTAGTGTTTTTGTCATAGAGTCCCCCTTCCCCGTGCTGCATCGGCCGCCCGCCGGCTGGATGCACGTCCAGTGCAGTTCCTGGGGATTGCTACTTAGGGGGGGCGGCTGGCAATAGGCTACATGAACTCTGCTGCTTTGCCTATACGTCCGTCTTGACCAGGGGGTCAGGATTTGACTGATTAGCTTTGCCGATTAGCAGGGCACTTCCTCGTCGCCATTTTCCAGAAATACATCATGTCCGGTGCCGTTTTCCCTGCGTTTTCCTCATGCTGATTGGTGGCTGTTCCACTCTCAGCTCATGCACGAGCTTAGTGTGGGCACGAGCTTTCGTTCTGTACCTTACGTCAGTCAGTAACCTGGCACTTAATTGGCTAAGTAAAACGGCACCGGAAACAAGCCTCTTGAAACGCCATGTTGAAGCCTGAAAAAATTGTTAAATTTTGGCACTTTTCACTAGCCTAGCATTCCCATTGAAATGAATGGGGGCGGGACTTGTTCACTTTCTCTAGGTCTTATAATACCTCCATGGTCTTGACAACTCATGTGTTCAGCCAAACATCACTGGTCTCCGTCTCACGGCTAACACGGCTTGCAGCTAGCTGGTCGCACACTAGTGCATTGGACTGTGTGTGACCTCCCGTTACGTGCTGGACGAACTGAGCCCACTTCCGTCCCACTGTCCTCCCCGTGTCGCGTTGCATTATGCGAAGATTGTGTCATTGTGTTTTGTACATTCCGTGTGTTTCTTTGTTTCTGACACGCTTGACTGGAGGCCTTTTTCCCAGTGCTGTTGATCGCCAACGTGTTGACATCTTGTGTTGTGATATGTCTTTCTGTTTGCACTGACCTTTGTTAATTTGTTGTCTGCTCAAGGGGAGGCTGTGAAGCTGCTGATCCTTAGTGTGCCCGTTTGTTGTTTGTTTTGATTTACTTTGTTACACTTTTGTGAGCGTGCTGACTGTAACTATTGTCCGTCCAGATGTACAACCTGATATGTTGCAGGAAGTGCTCCCTGGTCATATATGACAGGTGATGCTTAAGCCTCTTGAGGCGGGCGTTGAATTGCTCAGCCACTTGAGTATTGAAATGAGACAACTGTAGATAACCACTGCTGTACCCATCACTACACCCTGAAAAACAGACAAACAAACAAATAAATAAAAAGGAAACTAAATTATGGCATCTTTATTATGCATTAATTTTTAGTCAGTAGTCATTATAGGATATAATCTGTTGAAAACTGCATTGTTGAAAGATGTCTTACCCTTGTGGTTCAGCCAATGAAGTTGGTCAACCAGAAACCAACTGTTTTTTAAAAACATTGGCGACCGATTCAGGCTGTAAGCATGCAAGTTGCATGTATTGTCGTACATAATGATTTCAGGGGCTGAAATACTTGCAAGAATGATTTGAAGTGAGTAGGAAAGTAATTAAACAACAGTAACAAATAATCTACTACTATTATTACTATTGTTGTTGTTGTTGTTGTTGTTATTATTACTACTAGTAGTAGTAGTTGTATTAGTTTTATAACAGTGAGATATTTCCTTTTTTACCAGTCTGCCACCTGGTCTTCAAAATGGTGAATGGAATGTTGACGGATTCAGGGGACTCCATTATGGAGTAGCCAAGACACACACCCGTTAAAACAGAGTCTTTAAGTTTAGAAGTTACTTTTTTATGTATGGGAGTTATAGTGAGTGAGAGGGACCACAGGTCATGACATTTAAAACAAAAAACAGAAATACCATGAGGGCAGAGGACCGTGAAAAGCCCAGGAATTAGGGCGAAGTACCTGGGGGCGTGTTTTGGGCATGTCCTCCCATCTTTTCTTTTATCTGCCCTGTACACCCCTCTGGGCCGAAGAGCAGGGAGACATGGGAAACACTGGCCCTCTGGGCCATCAGTAATTAAAACGTCTTGGGTCATCTTCCTCCTCTCCAAATGGAGTTTTTGCCACTTGCCACATCTGACTGACCAAAGGTTGCAGGCACAGGGGGAAGTGGCATTGGGCTACAACTAGTGCCCAGAGCAGAGGGCACTGCTCATAACGTTTCTTCATCAGTGCAGAGCACTGATGGAAAGAGTCTTCAATCAGTAGGCCCTCTATGGTGTCCTCCATGTCGGCCGTGAGATGAAATAATGCACATGCCGGAGTGGCTTTCGATAGCTCTTTAAAAAGAGCATTGAATGCCACATCCGGCTTGTGTGTGTGGCCCTCCCTGGCCATGTATTGAAGAACGGGGGAAAGAAATGGAGCCTCCCTCTCAGCAATGGGTAGCAGGTCATCCCATTCCCCCGGTGACAAGCCATGGCAGTACTTGGCCAGGAGACCTCTGAGCTGTGGGCTCCTTCTAGTAATCTGTATGATGTGACTGGTAAAAAGGAATGAAAACATGCTCTGTCAATTATGGTAATATGTGACATGAAGTGTGAGGTATATGAAGTAATTTGATGATTCAAACATTTTGAGTGGTAATCATTACACGCCATGGTATGGCAAACATTAGAAAAACTTATCTTCCACTGTTCAACCTATGATCTTAAGGCCTCAGGATGTCAGGCTTTGAGTACGTTTTATGGTACCCAAGTGTGGTCCCATCCATGATTACCGCTCTGAAAGGAGAGCAAATATGTTACGGCTAAATTGTATACATGTAGAACTGCCTGTAAAGTAGTAGTCAAGTGTCTTCAATGACTTCAGACAACAGCTTATAGGTTATAATGCTAATGATACAAGGATACAAGGATGCTTATTTGTCACACGCGTATGATTACTAATGTAAGGAATGCAGTGAAATTGTCAGTTCCTTCTCCTATTGTGCAAAAAGCATTTAAGTACATGGGCAGGGAGGGGGTAAGAGTAAGAGCTGCAGGGGGTGAAGTGTGTGTGTGTGTGTGTGTTGACACCCAGGAGCAACAGGGGCAAGGAAAAACTCCCTTGTCCAGGAAGAAACCTTGGATAGATCCAGCAAGGGGCCAACCCAACTTCCTGGGGTCGAGCTAGTAGAGGGAGCCTGTAAGTGTGTGTGTGAGGGGCAGGGGCAGTGAAAAAAGGGGGGGAAACTTAACTTACTCAAAGATGTGTGTGTGTGTGTGTTAGGGATGCAACGGTTTTCAATAATTTATTGAACCGTTCGGTTTGGCCTGTTCGGTTCAATAGACTCACCTAAACCGCAATATTTCGGTATACGCGACATTAAACTTTTTATTTAATACAAGGTTATTGCGCGCGCGTAGCCTGGGAGCGATAGAGAGGAGTGCTTAGGACCCGGGGGATGCGTTTTCTCTGACTGTTCAGCTTGCCTCTCGTCAACCTTGCAACAACCAATCAGAATTTTACTGAATTTCCCAAGAGCCAATAAGCGCGTTGAAATGCAAATGAAGGAGTCATGTGAGAAGAAACAAACTTTACCGGCGGCTGCATGATCATGGCGACATTTGAAGTAGCCCACGAACAAGGCAAAAAGACCGTCAGTAAACAAAGCACAGTGTGCATTGCAAGCACTGCTTCACAACGATCACCTAATAAAGGTAACACATCCAACATGTCGGCCCACTTGCGCCTTCATCACCCGGCTGTAACCTTAAGTGGAGCAGCACGGAGAGTTAGTTTGCCACCGAAAACCCAACCATCCATTGCTGCAGCCTTTCGACAACAATATTCCTATAATTCCCAAAGACATAACGAATACGACGACGTATTAGGGCCACGTATATATACTTTGTAAAGACGCAAATTTGCCACTTTAGAAGGTCGAACATTTGCCACATTATAAAGTCTGTGTGTAACATTGTAACCGTGGTTCTGCCCTGCGTTGATTGCTCGCTAGAGTAGCCTAAGAAAGCGTGACGCCGACACAGCTGAGTGTATTCTCTTTTTGATAGTTTACTGGAAAATATTGTAGGGATGGGAGGTTATAGGAGATGGGGAGGCTGACATGTCATTCCAAACTCGGGTCATTTATTTTCCTGACGTTGTACATGCTAGGCTACGGGCAGCGGGAGGTGTCCACTCGAAAAACAATAAACTCACTGCTAAATCAGTCAATCGCTCGTCCACTCGTCAATCACACAACTCTCTCGCACACACACGCACACACACACACACACACACACACACGACAGGAGACACAGGGGAAACAGACACTTTGTGAAGTGGCAAATTTGCCACTTTCTTCTCGGAATATTGCCCCCCCCTGACAACAGGTTGCAATAATGTTCATTTCATTGTTCTAATATTTTTAATGCTGCACTGCACTTTTGTCTATGTTTACATTTTTTACGTTCATAAAAGAGGACAGGGCAGGCACTCCCAAATCAAATATCCATTTGAAACTACACATAATACTACCTCACCAATTATTTTGAGAAGATTTTCAGAATTGTTCACTACTTTTTTGAGGGTGTATAACAGTTAAGTATTTTCTTTAAATGTGTGAAGAACAGTGAGTTTATTAAATAAATAACTACACATTACTTTATGCTGCACTGCACTATGGATAACATTGCCTGTTTATGACAGAAGGCAATGATGGTGTTCTTTTCTTTTAATACATTTTTGTGATTCTGCTTCATCTGTGTCAGGCTATGCATTTAATATTTTCTCTGCAAGTGTAAGTAGAAGCACATTGTTGATTTGAAATAGAAAAGGCAAATATAGCCTCCTGTATGCTAGAGCCAAGATAATATTGATATATTGAAACCGAACCGTTACCGTGGCCCAAAAACCGTGATACAAACCGAACCGTGGCAAAACTGTACCGTTGCATCCCTAGTGTGTGTGTATGTGTGCGCACTGTGCATCTTGTGTGTGTGAGGTGTGTGTGTGTGTGTGTACTGTGCATCTGTGTGTGTGTGTGTGTGTGAGAGGTTGTGTGTGTGCATGCGTGTGGGCGTGTTTGTGCATGTGTTATGTACATGTGTGTGCTGGTGCGTGTGTGTGTAGGTATGTGTCTGTGTGTGTGTACAGTATTTATGTGTGTGTGTGTGTGTGTGTATGTGCCTGTGTTTGTGTGTGTGTGTGTGTGTGCCTGTGTTTGTGTGTGTGTGTGTTCCTGCATGTTTGTGTGTGTGTGTGTCAGTGGCGTGCGGTCTGTGGCAGGGTAGGCAGTGGCCATTCACATATGTAAATTCCATCCATTCCGTACACTCGCAAATATTACTATATTTTCATGGTAATACTCCTCCTACTTAGTCATTTCACAGAATTAGAGGCATCACTAGGTGTGCAATTTATTTTTGTTTTTTTCACCCTATAGGGCTCCGGGGGTTTCTCCCCCGGGACATTTTGAAAATTGGGCTGTTAAAGATGCAGTTTCAACGTAGTTTGAGAAGGAAAGGAAGAAAATTTGTTTGGGTCCTCCTCATCATAGTTTAATAACAAATAGCCTAAAGCTAATTTCCCTCACTAGACCTACAGTACTAGTATTTATGGGGGATTAAGAGGGGGGAAATCGTTTTAACTGAAACCCAAACTTTTTTTTTCTGCCCGTGACAACCTGGTGCGTTGTTGGCTTCTTTAGTAGACCTGCTGCAAACGTGAGACATCTTGTAGGCTTACTGTTGATGAAATAAAGCTTTACGAATTCTGCGTGTTTTTCAATAGCGTTTCAAAATAAATAAAAGAATAACGAAACGCAATATGTGGCGGCCGCTGCTGAATCTGTGGCGCACTGCCACAAATTTGTCTATGTGTGGGAAACACTGGCATGCTTATGCTCCCCATAAACTTTCGCATGAATCATGTAATACGCATGCGCAACCTCCGAAATTCGCAGCATTGAAATGAATGGTGAGGAAAGGCAGAGACCTTAAAAGCAGAGAGGGTTAAACCCTATCCTGGCCTTTGGAATCCAAGCAAGCTTCGGGACGGCTTGCTTGGGCGTTCCCACGGTAAACAGGCATGTTTGCTTTGCTGCGTCTCTGGCTGCGTAGTTCAGTGTTGTGAATCGCTGTTTGCGTAAGCCTTCACGTTTGAGTTTTTAATAAGACCTTAAATAAGACGTAAATTGACTTTTTAAAATTGAAATTGCATTCTAATTGTATTGTTTGTGACTTCAGTGTGAGCTTTTAATAATATTTTTTAAAAATATGTGTCGTCCTTTTTAAAATGAAATTTACCCTGCCCTGACCGCACGTCACTGGTGTGTGTGTATGACCGGAGCATCCAGCACCCAGAGCAACCATTCTCTTTTAAAACTTATATATTTGGAAACTAGTTCATTAAAGGTTTCTAATGGTGTCACTTATGTTTCTAGGACAAAAACTAGCAGAGATTGTGATGTGTGTTTGGAACAGTTTTTCAAATCCCCAGCGGGGGATTTAGACTCCAGAGGGTTAACACCACCATCTACAGGCCGATGGGTATTCAGTCCTGAATGGACACACAAATCCATTTATTTTATAGCCCCCCATGGATGAAAAAGCAATATTACATTGCATTTTCAATTTTTACCATGGGGGTGCAAATCACAAATGACTGGTTATAAGCTAAGTTGATGCAAGCTCTTGAGACCAACATACCATAAACATTTTGTCATCCTCGCGCCACGGTTCAGGTAGTTATGTGGGAAAAACTGTCATTTTTGGGCTTCGGGCGGGGGCAGCGCGGGGGTGGAGTGACCCCCGGGGACGAAACAAAATTTTTCCACAGAAGTCTGAGGCTACATGCCCAACAAGTTTCATGTGCTCCGGTGTTACGGTGTCCCGGGAATCGTTGACGAAAAATGACGGGAAAAAAAGAATTTAAAAAAAAAACAAAACAAAAAAAAACTTTGACAACAACTATATGACCGCTTCGCTAGCTATGCTAGCGGCGGTCATAATAATGTTGGCGAATGTCAGTAGCCCATATTAACGGTGCATGTGAAATACCAGCGGACCAGGTCTGATAGATAGACATTAGATATTATTTTAGGGGGCCATATACAATTACAATATAAGACCGAAACTGAAAAGCAATACTGTGATTAGCTCTCAATGGTTGTGCAAACATCCACGATGTAGAGTGTGGTTGACACATTGTTGTAACTGAAATAGTTAAAGACCAACGCCCACCAGAAGCGTACGCGTACGCGCCGCGCCGCGCCTCGAAAAAAATTGGAATAGAATTCCATTGTTTTCAATGGAGCAACGCCCACTGGAAACGTCCTATGGGATGATGAAGCATCTGGTGCCGAGGTAGTGGTATGGGGGGCCCCAAATGAAATTTTGCTTAGGGCCCCATAAAGGCTTGGGCCGGCCCTGCCCAGACCGCCGAACACCGCTGAACGCAGCCTGGTGGGCGTCGGGCTTAATAAAGAGGACAAAGGTAATTTGATAGTTATTAACTATTATAATCCATGTAATGAATTATCAAATGAGAAACGTTTGTAAAAAAGGTCATAGGGAAATATGGTGTGGGGATTTTAATGCCCATAATAGGCCTACATTATGAGGAAGTAAAGCTACAGACTCAAATGGAGAAACTGGAAGAAATGCTGAAGCGGCGTTCAGCGGTGTTCGGCGGTGTTCGGCGGTCTAGTTTTTTTTTTATCTCTGTGCGGCTGCTGCGCGGCAGACGTTTCCAGTGGGCGTTGCTCCATTGATAACAACGGAATTCTATTTTTTTTTTCGTGGCACGGCGCGCCGCGTACGCTTCTGGTGGGCGTTGGAATTGATGTTATCTCTCGCTGCTGCTCCTCTGCTACTCCTTTACGGCTTCCTCCTGTTGGGAGATCAGTGTGCTTGCCGCTTGCAGTGTTTGTTGTCTGGGTGAGTCTGTATGCGTGTTTGAAACGTGATTAAAGTAAGAGTGCGTGTGTAGTGTAACCTAGCATTTGGTTCCTGGGGCCTGTACTACGAAGCGGGGTTACTGGCTTAGCTGGGTAACTTCGAGAGTAAGTTGATCACGTGTGGCGTAACTTCCCGGTTAACCCGTACTACGAAAGGTGGATAGGTTTTAACCTAGGTATGCTGCCATGGCAATTTACGCTGCATCTCAAACCTGCTCCGAGCAGGTTATGATCTTGGTTAACCCGAGGTTTGCGGTTAACCACACCCCACAATGTCGACGTAGGCTACTTTGAAGATACATTATTGGAGCGCAAATTGTAAGCGCCTCTCTTCGCAAGGCGAGGGTTTTTAAAGACCGCCAGAATCTTTCTCCATATAATATTCTCTATGAAAGATAGCCTATACATTCTCAGCCGAGGGAATTCGTTGCATTTGTCAGCTGATCGAGGCAAAGTGGAGGCTATAAGCATTGGCAATATAACATATTTTCATAATTAAGAAATATTAATGCAAGCTAGGCCCATAAACCTTCTGAATGTTTTTGAGTTTCATTTTCACCTGCTGCCAGCGGCACTGCCGTTGCATCTAAAACGTTCACAAGATAGGCATACACTAAATCAGGCAATGGGGCTAAACATTCAATTATCCTGTATTCATATTTATTAATATACATGGCATGAATTGTGTTGCATCTGTAGGACTCGTATGAACTCAAAATGTAGGCTATTTATTTCAACACATTTCAGACATTCTGCAAGCTATTAATCCTCCGTAACACATAGGCTATTTAAGGAACATGAAATAAAACTTTACTTTCATATATCCGATCTGCAATAGCCTACGTGCCAACAGCCTTGTCTTGCTTTGTTTGCTGCCGACGTATTTGATGTATCGTAAAGTGGGTTTTAATTCCTCGCAACTTTTTATAATCATTGCGCATTGGTTATCCGTAAAATAACGTGATCGCGTCATCATTAAAAGTGATGATTTGCGCAGCAACCCGCCCATTTTATGTGAACGCGCACCAACTCCGATGAGGTTAACCCCAGTTCAACAAATCAACTTCTTACTCAGCGTCGTAGTACCGATTAACACCAATGAAGATAACCAGGTTTTGTCAACCCCGGTTTAGCAAAGTAACCCTGGGTTACATCTGGGTAGGTTGAGCTCCCTTCGTAGTACAGGCCCCATAGCGAATGTGTTTATATGTGTGACTGTCGTCCAAGGGTGCTTTCTTGTTTGTTTGTTTGTTTGTTTGTTTGTCTGTCTGTCTGTCTGTCTGCCTGTCAGTGTGTATACTTATTGTATTGTCTTTTATTGTTTCCATTAGTGGGGGTTTATTGGGTTTTGTTTTGGTTTAATCTTTGTTTTTTGTTTAGTCTTTTTGTTTGGACATGTAATCAGTGTTGTCTTGTCTAATACCATCTGGGGGCAGTACAGGGTTACATGTGGGGCTCTTACTTCTGTTATATAGTTCTCTTTTTGCTCTGTCCCTTGATTGGTGTATTGGTTTTGCATGTAATTTTGTTGTGTGTTTGCATATTGGGTCATTGCCCTTGTTTGCTGTGCTGTGAATGATCAAATTTGTGGGGTACCCCGTGCACTGCTGTACTAAGCCTCTAGAGGCGGTGTCACAATTGCCATAGTCTACTGATGCTATCCTTTTAACTAGGCTACATGGTCAATTTGAATCTATTCATGATAAAATTAATGTGTTTGTGGAAACCTGCATCTCTTAAGTGTTGAGACTAGCCCGGCGCCCACCAGAAGCAGCGTTCAGCGGTGTTCGGCAGTCTGGGCTTGACGCGCAGGATTTTAGAATAGTTTTCTATCCCTGTGCGGCTGCTGCGCGGCAGACGTTTCCAGTGGGCGTTGCTCCGGCAAAACAATTCAATAAACTGTGTATGGAGGAAGGGGATGTAGGCAGTCAGAAACTCACAGGAAACAGGAAATGCTTAGCTGATTACGTCGTAAACTTGCAGCCCGAGCTTATCCTTCCTATGCAAGCTTCACTAGTAATATCAAACAGTTCCTGATAACCGTCCACAAGTGTCACGTAATGTATTCTGTTATGTTACATTTTATATAATTTGTTTATTTCCAGGTTAATACTGCCAAACTAGCCACAGTATGAGCAGCTGGTGGACTTCATACGTTATAAATTGTGTACAGCTATTACTAAGGCTATCACTTTAATCAAGTATTGTAGAATAAACCTTTGTAGCTGACGTTTGAATGGTTATGTCTTTGGATGTTTGATTTTGGATAAATAGCATCCAGTGATGGGTGTTCTCTTTCTATATCATTTCAGTTTTACAAATGCTCATTTGTAAATTATACATGAGAATGACAACAACAGTAAAGAGCCTTCAGCATGGTTACAATTCTCACTTTGGTTGTGAGAGGTCCCGGATTCAAATTCAAGTTGTCGTGACCGCCTCAAAAGTGATGAGAAATAAATATATGCTGATGGCAAAAGTATTTTATTTACTAAACGGTTATAACCATAACACAACAACTGAAACCACAGTGGGGTGAGTTATATCAGTAAAGTCAGTGGTGAGGATATCGGTGCTGTAGTGAGAAAGAAAAGAAAAAGAAAAGAGTGTTGTGACTGTGGGATTGGGGATAGTTCATTTGGTCTTCCTGGTTGTTTTTGTAGTTCATATTTTTCATTCCCTGTCTCTCTCCCTTTCTCTCTAGCTTAGGGTTTCTCAACGGGGGCGGTACCAGGGGGCGTTCGGACAGTGTTGGGGGGCGGTGTGGACGAGTCAGCATAGAGGGGGGCGCTCGGGCACAAATGGGGGGCGTGAATCACTGTTATTCATCTCAACTTAAGGCACGTTTAGACTTGCCGTAGACAACGCGTTCGTGTACGCATCATGGCTGCCTCGCGTATTTTGCGGCCGTTTGGTGCGTCGGTCGTGCACGTCGTCGCAAGCGAACACGACGCGTCCGCGAGATGCAATACTGACAAGAAAGTAGGGGGCGATCATTGCCAAAACAAAGTGACTGCAAGATGCATTATCGACATCAAAGCTGGGGGCAATCATGAGAGTAAACAATGGCACATGGCCACATCCACATCTGATATTAGGCTACTAGTCTCCCCCTGGTGAAGACCTCCAGTAAGGTGCGTAATGCTGCAGCGAGTCTGTACACAGGACACAGCAGGTCGCACACGGACGCATACGCTTACGCTTGGTCTAACGGCAAGTATAATCCCAGCCTTATAAGTACCTGACAGCGACTACACATACAGTGTTCATTTGAATTTTGATTAAAACAATGTCTTTGTGCAAATTATTGACTTAATGGCAATGCTACTAGTTGTTTCTCAAACTATGGGCCGCAGACCGGCATCGGTCCGCAACGTGAACACTGCAGGCCCACGGAGCCACAGAGTGAAATTATTCCTGGCGCTTCGTCTGACTTGCAATTGATCAAGCAATCGCCGACCGACAGGAAAATAAAACAAACCTTTCTGCAACCAGGAAATACTCGCTAATTTGGCGTCTTCAAACATACAGGCATGCAATTAAGTGGTGGTATGAGCGTGCATTCGATGCATGCATGTGCGCGTTTACGCGAGAGAAACTGAAACTAGGCGGGGAGAGCCGGGTCGATTGAAACGCGGGACGAAAGTAACATAGCGATTTCCTCGAAAACCATGCACATCTGAAATGTCATATGTCGTCAGTTTGTTCAACACTCAAGACTTGCCAACCACAGGAAATCTCGTGCCATGACGTCATCGAATTCCAACGTTATCCCCGCAAACCTGTTTTTGACACCGGCAAGTAAAATCTTATGTGCGGTAATTTTTTTGTGATCACAACTCGTGTTTATTGTTTCATGCAATGATCACATGACCATACGAGAGATGAATCATTACTTAAACATGTCTGAAAGTGTAAAATGTCAGCATTTTAAGGTTTAGAAGCAAAATATGTTTAAGTGTTAGTTAGCACTGTCGGGACCATGGAGAGGCTAGGGGGCGTTTGTCCAAAAAAGGTTGAGAAACACTGCTCTAGCTGGATGTGGTTTCAGACTGATCAGTACTGGAATCATCTTTTAGAGCTGCAGCCGTATGAGGTCTGTAACCGGTAAATTTTCTATTTTTAAAACTAACTTTATTCCGAGAAACAGTTCAGCAACACTAAAAGAGAGTAGGAGGAGTTCTGAACAACCCACTCTATTTTCTGAGCCACAGCCAACCCCATGGCGATCTGCCTGTCCAAAGCAACAGCTTGATCCGGGTTAGCCTGGCTAATGCCATGCCTCCTCATCTCAATCTACAACATTGAGATTTTGGGTCTGGGATCCACATTTCATTTTCTGGTAATTGAGACCTGGTTTATGAATACCTAAAAACGAGTGTTTGACACCGAAATCTCGACGATTGAGCCTGTGTGTGCATTTCGGCACCTTTAGAATGTTCTCTGTATGGCCTTAACATTGCTCCCTATGTGCATAAACTATTCTGTCCTTAAAACACCCCTAAACGTTCGTTTTTTAAAATGTGCAGCTCACCGAGTGGTTACTGGTCTTCAACGATCTTCTATAGCAAGTTTGACAGCGAAATGTAGCTTCAGTCATAGTTTATCAGGGATTTTCAAAATCCCGGAAGTAATTTTTCAGATAACTCACAACCGTGTTTGCCTAATATAACACAACAGAATTTGAATTTCACTGCGAAACTTGCTATAGAAGATCATTGAAGACCAGTAACCACTCGGTGAGCTGCACACTTTTAAAAACGAACGTTTAGGGGTGTTTTAAGGACAGAATAGTTTATGCACATAGGGAGCAATGTTAATGCCATACAGAGAACATTCTAAAGGTGCCGAAATGCACAAACAGGCTCAATCGTCGATATTTCGGTGTCAAACACTCGTGTTCATGCTAGGCAATACAGAAAACGGGCTTAAAGTGTAAAATACCGAAATATTCCTTTAATATCCTGGGAAATTTCGCAGACATTATATTCCTTGCGCTAGCATCTCTCCATTTGTCCTCCACCTGTAAGGTGGGATAGATATATATAGATAGATAGATAGATACTGTATTGATCCCCAAGGGGAAATGCAAGAAATGAATGTGCACACAGCTACTTTTCTTGATCAGTATCTATCCAAAACATACCCAAAACTTCTCCATTGTATCCTACTGGATGACAGAGTCAATTTGTCAGTGGTAGAAAACAGTTCATACCAGAGCCCCATTCACCAGAATAATTGCAAACATTTGTTGAATATGGCAGACATTGAAATAAAAACAACTGCAAAAAATATATAAGTTGAAATTACTAAAGTGATTGAAGCATAACCTTGCATAAGGAAAATGTAATCATGCCATGAAACACGTGAATCCTGCTGGAGTATAAATTGGGTTCTTGCTATGAAAGTATTCATGCCATAAATATATAATTTATTAATATATAATTATAATTATATATATATATATATATATATATATATATATATATAAATCTAAACATGCTTTGAGTATGATTGATATTTCTCCACGATAATGATGGTAGGATGGATACCTTCGAACAAGGTACTGCACATAAACTACAGCAACATCCATTTTCTGTCCACAACTTGGAATACTGTGGGAACATGAGGCCTAATTTTCACAACTTTCAGTAAAAAAGAAAAAAAAAAAGTCTGAGAAATGTGGGAACATTGGGCTGACCCTGGCCAGGGCATACTCCACTGATGTTATGAAGAAACATGCTGCCATATGTGGAACTTCTTAAGAACTTCAGGGGAGACATGACCAGCTTCAACGAGACTGTCCAAGGTGGTTCTTGTTGTGAAGCCGATGCCAAGCTGTGAATCTACAGGCATCACAGAATGCACAATTGATCACAAAGAGCAACTTATGACCAGCCAACAAAGTATTAAGATAACTGTCTTTTGTGTCCTCCTACTGACCTGGGAGTTGGTTCTCATTCAGTCATTGGGCCCGATTTTGCCAACCGCGCAATGAGCTTTCGCGACTTGCACAACCTATAATTACTACTCTCTGCGAGCGCATCCTTCATTTTTCCAGCACAAATGTACGTTCTCTAAATAGGAGATGATATTGCACCCTAACGGGCGTGTCAGTGAAGAGAAGAGGTGTGGTCCGGTGCAAAGCTCGCCAGTCGCTAATATACAGTATGGATGCAGAAAGTAAGTGCGCCACTGACCAGGAAAAACCTATTGTCGGAAATCACTTGCGCATAGCTGAAAGGCTATTTTATGAGCGCATGAGGCTTGGGGATATGGAGAGTGCACAGTGCGCGCACACACCCTACTTCTTTCATTAGCAGGAGCGCACAGCCCGAATATAATTAAATAATATTTGTCCGTTTCTCGGTTTTAGGTTTGTGTATTGGTTAGCAAAAAGTAGCATACATAGCACAACATCCATTCCACATGCAATAATACAACAATAACGTCAAACAGTGACCTGCTCATTTAGACAACATTACACAGCCAAGTTAAGTTACCTTCAGTTTTGTTCTAGAGTACCTTTAACGTCTGGCATTAAACAGCTGTAGCATTCTGACAACTGTCTACCTTGTTATTGCTCTTCTAACTCCTCTAGCTGCCTCCATCCTCCATCCTTTCTGTTTTGTTTGTTTAAAAGAACTTGCGATATCCATGATGAGTAGGCTATTGAGTTAGTGAATTAGCTTCACATTGTGTGCTGATAGCGGAGTAAAAGAAAACAACAAGTAGCCTAGTTGCGCGCCTGCGTGCGTAATCTCCTGTTCAGACGAAATATGTGCGCGTGGATATAGCTCTATAGCGCATTAAGTTAATTTTGATAACGTGTTGACTGACTTTTTCTTAAAATAGAAAATTGTAAATAGCCTGATGGCAGGCAGCTAATGGGATGCTGTGCTGTATGGCATGCCAATTTGGTGTGAATACACACACACACACACACACACACACACACACACACACACAAGGGAAATGTAATAATGATAATGATCAATACTGAACTGGCTTCTGACTACTACTGCGGCTGCTGCGTTCATTCTGAAATAATCTATTTAAAGGGACACTTCACCGATTAGCATTAAGCTTTGTATCTTTAGAAAACCAGTCATGTTTTTGAATGGCCTTGCAACATTCCCTCAGTTTGCCTTGAGACGGGAGAAATACGGTTTTCAATGTTGGACTTCCTGCTTTCAATGATGTCAAAATCGTCATTTTACATCATTGAAATCAGGAAGTCCTATATCTTTGTCGAGTAGATGAAACTACAAACACTTTCCTCATTTTTCCAAGAGGGGGCGCTAGCGGTGGGACTTCACTTGCAGAAACTAAAATATATAGCCGCCATCTTTTTTGGAAGCTATAGGCTCCCGGTCAGTGGAGAAAGCTGATAAGTAACTACGATTTAATATTAAATACTAATTCATTGAATGCTGATATTGAAACTGATATGGCAAATGGGAATTCTGAAGATCTGGTATGTGAATTTGATGCACGAGATGACCTGTACGAGCTGTAATACAGCACAGAACATCAAGGCCTCCATCAAGGCCTGCAGCAAGCCTGGACGTCGATTAGGATCATTGGCTGTCGATTAGCCTTTACCTGGGCTAGCTCCGGCTAGCTCAAACTAGAATGGACTAGCTCTCACAAGGTCAGTTATCCTAATGTTATTCACAAGTTATTGCACAAATAGTATTAGCAATACCAATACTTGTTAAAGGTCGGGTATTCTAGCATATGCTGTCAATTTGCGGGACATTTGACATGGAAATATGTTAATTAACGTTTTGGTTTTTTTCGCGATTTTTTCGCTAATTCCTTTTGAAGACCAGCAACATTGATATATGGCCACAAGATTGAGTACAACATAAAACAATGATCGTTTTAATTTTAGAATCGTTATTAATGCCAAAATGTTACATTAATGAGTCCTTCTGTGTACTTGTCTACTTCCTGGTGGGTGCTGGTATGGCAGTGAAAGGCAGGGAATTCTGGGAGTTGTTGGATTTTATCCACATGACCCAAAAATACATTTTCGGCTTTTTTCTCCCATCTCAGGGGAAAATGAGGGAATGATGCACGACCATTCGAAAATATGACTGGGTTTCTAACAATAAAAAGCTTAATGTAAATGGGTGAAATGCTCCTTTAAGTCACAAGCCCCGAGAGACCGTAGGCAAGTGCCTAAGACCCCCCTTAGCTGTTCTAAAATCAGTGTAAACTACGGACTCGAGTGGCTTATTGCTTTTCTAAAACGGTAACTGTACGTCGATGTATTCATAGATAATCATTCTTCCGCCAAGAAATATTTCCTCCATATGAATGGTTGGTTGCCATGCAACATCGAGACGCAACCACTTTAACTTTCGTGCAAGTTGTGGTAGTGCATTAACGAAATGCGGTCAAGGTGTAGGTTTGTGTTGGATTTTATAACAGCATCGAACGTGATTCAGCCAGTCATCATCAAGGACCGGAACTAACCGTGTTTGAAAATAATATTCACACATCATGTACATTATTTTCACAATTTTCCAGCATAAAATTTGGGAAGGCTTAGCCTTCCCAAGCCTCCATTACGCGCAGCCCATGCCTCACGCACGAGCAAATCGGTCTCTTCTGGACACCCAGGTAAATCCGCCATGATAATACCAACAGGCCATTGAACAATGCGCCAGGCTTTTAAAGGGAATGAGAGTGTGAAATCTAATTGGTTTATTGCATGCTACGCCCAAAAGACACCCACGACTAATTAACTAAATGAAGACAACCCCTTTTCACTTTGCGCCAAGCGCAATGTTCACTTTTCACGCAGTCATTATAGCCTTTTGCGCTAGGACCGCCCCCAAAGGAACTTCCGCGAGTGACTTGCGACAATGCCCATTTTATCCTGATAATAGAGCCCATTATGTCTAATGTCCAAATCAACTGCTATGAAAGCTCCTGGCTTCAGGAATTTTGACAGTTTCTTTATGAAAAACCTGAATTTAGTACACAAATAACACAAAAAAAGTTATTCTACTTACTTGGTTCTGTGACAAAGTGAACTTGAACATATTGAACTGCTTCATAATTAGAGGTGGGCATTGATTAATTTTCTTAATCTAGATTAATCTCACTGTAATCTTGAAATTAATCTAGATTAATCTAGATTAATTTTAGGTGCACCAGCGCAAAATTTAGGTACACCTTCATTTTTCATTGCATCGCCTTTAACGCTAAAAGGTCACCTTTTTATTGCTGTCCTTTCATATAATGATTTTTTAACAACAAAAAGCCTAGAAAAAGCTTGAAACACAGTAAGAGAATATTTTCTTTACAAAATTATTTATATAAGCCTATTCTACATAGCCTACTGACATTTCTGATATTCATGACAGCACACTTTATGCAGATTGTAGCCTACTATTCATATTACAACTCTGCCTCTTTAATTCAGCTGTCTGCTTGAAACCTCAAAATGTAAACAAAGTAGCATAGTTGGCTAGTTTATCATAGTTTACTGGTTGGACTGTTCAGTTTCCCCACGTGTGTTTACTGTAAGTTTCAATGTGGGCTAATACTTTTTCTCCTTTCGAGTTTTGGAGTTGGAAAACATTGGTATTGAGATTATCATCCAACTCATGCAAGAGTGACTTGAATGTAAGAGTTTTAATCAACTTTCTGCAGCAATGATGCTAACCGGAATTTATATTAATTTAGCTAACGTCTTCCATCATTGCTTTCACGATTGTGAATGTTTTATTTGGATTAAATGTGCATGTCGAGGGGCGGGTCGCGAGTGTCCATTGAGCGCGCACGGGAGAGTGAGGGAGAGGGAGGGGGAGAGAGAGGGAGAGCAAGAGAAAGCGGCCAAGGAGAGGGGGATTACTTCTGTTTGGTAAAGTTGCACGCATAGTCTACAACGTGTGAAAGAAAGCAGCCGAGCAGCGTCAGGTGCACCAGTGCGACCTAGACTTTTTTCAGGCGCACTCTTAAACATTTGGCGTTCGCGCTAAAATATCAAGGTGAAAGTGATCTTAGCTTGCGTGACCCAGCTCCCACCCCAACTTTGAGAATAGATTAACGCCGATATTTTTTATATCGCCCGATAAGAGTTGCACGTTAACGCAGCACGGTAACGCCGATAACGGCCCACCACTATTCATAATATTCAAATTTTCTGAGATACTGCAGTTCTGTGTTTTAAAACCTATAGCCGAATCATCCAAATTGTGTAGCCTGCAGCAGGAGCTGATTTGGGGATGGGGGCTTTTACTTTGATAGTGACGCGTGCGCAGGATCAATTGAGTCTCATGCCAGTGGCAAAGTATTATACCCTACGGTTCTTGAGATATTCACAGAAAACTGTGTCCGGCCATCTACAAGCCAATTGATGTACAGTCACACATAAATTAAGTTATTGTATGACCCCTCATGAATAGAATTCCACGAAACTTGGCATGTATTCAGAGGGTGTCAATTATATATACTTCCAGTTGAGGAAAAAAGCGAGATTAGATACTCATGTGTCAGAAGGTATAGCCTACAAGCTCTGCAGCTTATGACCTTGCAATTTATAACATTCCCTTCACTGGTGAGGAGAAGCAGTGTAAACAAAACATGTTGTACAAAGAACAAATCTATGGTTCTATGGCATTGTTGGCAAAATGATCGGAGGGCTCGGAAGGAGCCCCTCTAGCATTTCGGTGTGCCCATAACCTCTAGTGACGTCCCTGACCTTGGTATTTTATCATGCAAACAGAAGTCCCTTTCCCACATAACTTCTGAAGTTACCCGGACATATATTTACCCGGGTAGAGGCACGATACGGACGTTTCCCACATGAGCTTTATGTCCGAGTGAAATACGGGTAATTGTGTTCACACTAGACCCGAGTAGGAGCCGCGAGGGGTGGGGCAATGTCAGCACTTGCAGGGGGAGGGAGATGACGCTAAATAAATGCGTTGTTGTGCTGTGTTGCCTGGATGATGCGAACTTACATCAGGTCCAAAACATCATGAAACAACAGAAGTAGTTAGCTCGCTAGTCAGCGGGAGCTAGGAAAAAATAGCTAACGCAAGGACCACACCCAGTGGGCATTTGATATCAATTTGACATCAATATGACATCGAACATTGACGTCAAAATTACGTCACGAAATAGGTCTAGAATGAAAGTCATATTGACGTCAATGTACTGATGTCAATTTGATGTCAAGATTTTGACCTCTGCTGATGTCATTTTGATGTTATTTTGATGTCATGTTTTGCCGGGATTTGATGTCAATTCAACATGTATTTGATGTCAAGATGTCATGATGTTGATGTTGTTTTGATGCTATTTTGCCATCATTCAATATCAGACTTTGATGTCAATTCAACATTTATTTGACATCAAGATGTCATGATGTTGATGTCATTTCCATGTCAAGCTTTTGATGTCAATTCAACATTTATTTGATATCAAGATGTTGATGTTGTTTTAATGCTATTTTGCTATCATTCAATATCAAGCTTCGCTGTCAATTCAACATAAATTCGAAATCAAACATTAATGACAAAAGTATGAACATTTATTGACAAATTTTGATATAATTTCAATGTCAAGAATCACTCAATTTCAACCTAAATGTACAATGACTGACAACATACAAACATATGTGCAAATTATTTAATTTATGTAAAATGTACAGAAATTAGAACATACATCATGTATTGAAGTGGTGCAGTGGTTTTCAAAATGTATCAACGCACAAAATTCCAATTCCTATTGGGCATGGCTAATGTACATATGAATGTTGTTTGCATCCCTTGTAATTACAGTGGGTATAGTAAGTATTCACACCCATGCTAAAGTTGACTAGAAAGAGGAATATAAAATCATCTTTTGAAAATTGATTGTAATGCCTTAATTAAAAAAAAATGAGTAAAAATCAAACCGCTAAGGACACTAATTTTTTTCTTTGTGATTGAAGAATGTATCGTAAATAGATAAATGTTCTTCCTTCTCTCCAGGATATTGTGCATCCTGATAAAGTTCCCTTGGCCTTTGAAATTAAAATAGCCCCACATCATCACATACTGTACCCTTCACCATAGCTAGAGATTGGCATGGTGCCTAGTATTAGCCTGTTTGATGCTCATTGAGCTCAATGCAAATCAAACAGGCTAATAGGCTAACTGGAAAAAGCACCATGCCAATCTCTAGCTATGGTGAAGGGTATGTGATGATGTGGGGCTGATCTTTAATGCAATATCTACATTGCCCACTATCAGCAACCATTCATCCAATGTTGCAAAGGCACATTCTGTTTACTAATCTGATAATTTTAAAAGGCTAACTGAGAAAACATTGGAGAACCCTTTTGCAATGATGTAAGCACATATTGTAATCGGAATACTGCTGCCCTGATTACAAAAAAAAACCCCAATGCAACTGATCTCAGCTGGTATTCTGTCTATAATGGAGATTTGTAAGTTTCTCCAAACTTTTGACTGGTAGAGTGTGTGTGTATGAATATATAAAACCTAAACACAGCCTATACGTAGAAATATCGTACATACATACACACATACATATACTACCAGTCAAAAGTTTGGAGACACTTAGAAATTTCTATTCCACTCCATTATAGACAGAATACCAGCTGAGATGAGTTGCATTGTTTTTTTTTGTTTTTTTTAAATCAGGCAGCAATTTTCCAATTGCATTATGTGCTTACATAATTGAAAAAGGGTTCGACTCTTATAGAATGAAATGGCAATATCTACATTGCCCATTCTCAGCAACCATTCATCCAATGTTGCAACTTCTCCAAAGTGTGTATATATATATATATAAAACCTAAACCACAGCCTACTAGGTGATATATATGTATATGTATATGTATATATACATATACATATATATCACCTAAACACAGCCTACATATGGAAACATTGTTTCTTCGTAGAAACATCATATAGGTAACCCAAACACAGCATACACATAGAAACATTGTTTCTTCGTAGAAACATCGTATAGCTAACTTAAACACAGCCTACACATAGAAACTTAGTTTCTTCGTAGAAACATCATATAGCCTAAACACAGCCTACTAGGTGATATATATGTATATGTATATATACATATATATATATATATATATATCACCTAAACACAGCCTACATATGGAAACATTGTTTCTTCGTAGAAACATCATACAGGTAACCTAAACACAGCCTACACATAGAAACATTGTTTCTTCGTAGAAACATCATATATGTAACCTAAACACAAAACATTGGAGAACCCTTTTGCAATGATGTAAGCACATATTGTAATCTGAATACTGCTGCCCTGATTACAAAAAAAAAAACAATGCAACTGATCTCAGCTGGTATTCTGTCTATAATGGAGATTTGTAAGTTTCTCCAAACTTTTGACTGGTAGAGTGTGTGTGTATGAATATATAAAACCTAAACACAGCCTACACGTAGAAATATCGTACATACATACACACATACATATACTACCAGTCAAAAGTTTGGAGACACTTAGAAATTTCTATTCCACTCCATTATAGACAGAATACCAGCTGAGATGAGTTGCATTGGTTTTTTTTTAATTTTTTTTTTTAAATCAGGCAGCAATTTTCCAATTGCATTATGTGCTTACATAATTGCAAAAGGGTTTGACTCTTATAGAATGAAATGGCAATATCTACATTGCCCATTCTCAGCAACCATTCATCCAATGTTGCAACTTCTCCAAAGTGTGTGTATATATATATATAAAACCTAAACACAGCCTACTAGGTGATATATATGTATATGTATATGTATATATATATATAGATCACCTAAACACAGCCTACATATGGAAACATTGTTTCTTCGTAGAAACATCATATAGGTAACCTAAACACAGCCTACACATAGAAACATTGTTTCTTCGTAGAAACATCATATAACCTAAACACAGCCTACTAGGTGATATATATGTATATGTATATATACATATATATATATATATATATCACCTAAACACAGCCTACATATGGAAACATTGTTTCTTCGTAGAAACATCATACAGGTAACCCAAACACAGCCTACACATAGAAACATTGTTTATTCGTAGAAACATCATATATGTAACTTAAACACATCGTACACCCCCCCCCCCCCCCCCCCACACACACACACACTTATGGATTCACACTTCCAGAGCTCTCAAGTGTCTGTGAAAGGGAACAAGAGAAAAAGAGAACAAGAAAGCAAACATTAAAATTGGCCCTGTCCATTAACATAAACAACGCTTAGTAAGCCTAAATTTACGTCGTTGTTCGCAGCAGCTCCTACCTTCTGGCGCCCAGTGCCCCCTCGTCTGTCCGGCGCAACGCGCAAATAGTTGCCCATCAGGCTACGAATGGAAGCCTCTGTGGTGCCGGGATGTGACTTCTGGATGGCACCTGAAAAATACAGCAATTGCCATATCTTGCCAATACTGATGAAAATAAAAATCATGTAGAGAACACATTTTATCATTACAAAAATAAATATTAAAAAATTAAATATTCAATGACATAAGTCGGTCAAAAGCTGTAGGTGCACAAATAGAAAATATAATTACCCATCATGACCTTGTACAGCTCCATTCTTCCAAATGACAGCTTGTCCCCAGTCCCATCCATGTTCATAACAGACATGAGACCATTTGTGAGCACTCTGTCAATACAAATGGAAATAAACAGTTATACATGCTGTACAACAAGAAATGTGAAATAATGTCCAGAGGTACATAGCGTAGTGTGTGTGCGGCTACATAGCGTAGTGTGTGTGTGGCCTGTATGCGGCTAACAGTGGGTGCGTCAGACTGAGTTGTAAATGTAAATTTACATTTTTCCTACTGGTCGGGGATCGAACCGGCAACCCTTCGGTTTCAAGCCCGAAGCCCTAACCAGTAGGCCCCTAGCTAGTAGGCTGCCCATTACTGCACACAGACACGAGAAAATTGTCTCATCGTATCTAGCTCTAACTCTGAGGGAGACTGTGAATAAGCTAATTTCACAAAAGTGCTCATTTTAGAAAAAAAAAGCCCATATATTTAAAGATATTAACAGCACAACTTCAGAGACTGACCTTTTCATCACATTGTTAACATTTTCCCTCAGGGTTGCTCCACCAATTTTTGACATCTGAGCTGTCTGCAGGAAGAATTTTGCAAATATGCAGAAATGTATATGAGGTACAAGAATGTGTGAATAAAATATTGCATGTGGAATAATTACATATGTTTGCAAAGTAGTGCTGCCGCGATTAATCGACATAATCAAACTAATCGATTATGAAAATTAGTCGACGCCAATTTTTTTTGTCGACTAATCGTTTTGCTTTTGACCCCCTATTTATTTTTGGTCTCCCGTCTCTAACGGCTGTAATGTTATTAATTCTATTATTAACTCTCCAAAAGTAGGCTGATATTGATATGAGCATATCTATATCTATGGCTATATGTCATGTTTTGGCCCTTCAGTTGAGTTAAAAATAAAATGGACAAAATGGAATGGAATAAAATGGAATAAAATGGACTATTTTTAAAGAAAAATAGTCGTTTAGATTAGTCGACTAATCGAAAAATTAGTCGAAAGATTAATCGTTAGAAAATTAGTCGTTAGTGGCAGCACTATTGCAAAGGTTTGTTTTCCTTTTTCGTAGTAACCTACCATGAGATTTTGTTTTTCTTGGCTGGCTAGCTGTCTGTTCAGCTGTTGAAGCTGGTCTACAGTCTCAATGATCTCTAAATGGAACTGGGAATGCGGGGGCTCGTAAAAGCGCCCAGCTTCACAGAGCTTTGCTCTCATATCGGCCAGTAGATATAGCACTCGCTTTTGGAACTCTGAAAGTCAGACCACAGAGAGCGATACCACATCATATTTTGTACAAGTATTTTTTTTCCAATGCAGCAGGTATTTTTGTTTGAACACACTTACTTTTCTCTTCCATTGGGAACACATCTTCTCGATGGCGTGGTGTTTCCCTGGTCTGGGACCTGGAACGATGGCGTGGTGTTTCCCTGCTCCGGGACCTGGAATGATGGCGTGGTGTTTCCCTGCTCCGGGACCTGGAACGATGGCGTGGTGTTTCCCTGGTCCGGGACCTGGAACGATGGCGTGGTGTTTCCCTGGTCCGGGACCTGGAACGATGGCGTGGTGTTTCCCTGGTCCGGGACCTGGAACGATGGCGTGCTGTTTCCCTGCTCCAGGACCTGGAACGATGGCGTGGTGTCTCTACAGATCTGGACCAGGACCTGGAACGATGGCGTGTTGTGCGAGGTGTTTCCCTGGAACGATGGCGTGTTGTGTGTGGTGTTTCCCTGGCCTGGGACCTGGAACAATGACGAGGTGTCTCTACGGGTCTTGACCAGGACCTGGAACGATGGCGTGGTGTGTGTGGTGTTTCCATGTTCGGGGACATGGAACGATGGCGAAGTGTTACCCTGGTGTGCTCTTGATGTTTCTCCTGTGTGAACTTCTTTGGCGGCGGTGGCAGGGAGGGGCCTGTTTGATTGCAAGCAGTGAGACAATATTAAGCAACTGACTTTACCTGGAACACAGTACATTTACATGTTGATGTTTTAGTTTAAGATATAAATGGCCTACTTACCATGTCCTGATGTATTTGGTAATTGGTGATTCGGTGGGGTATCAGCTATTGCTTCATCTTCATCATCTGTGTAACATGAAACGGCCACCTTATCGCACTCAGAACTAAACACAAACTATTTTGGACTTGTTACACAACGGTTTCATTATCATACCTTGAACAAAGTCATCATATGTTTTTTTTTTCCCAATCCTCTTGGGCTTAGAGATAGCCAACTCATCGTCACTACCCTCAGCAGCTGTCGAGAAGTTGTGTAACTCACACTCCTCCTTGTCCACTAGAATGAAAAGCATGCATCAATGATAATGATTATGAAAAGTGAATACAAAGCAAGTCCTTATTACAGCAACTGATGTTGACTTACGTGATGTTAATTTCAGCTTTATGAGAGGAAATTTCCTCCACTTTTCTTCAGGCTGTTGCATTTCTTTCATTGCTTTCATGGCGTCAATGCCAGGTGGCCAATGCACCATATTATCAAACACCCAGGACTTTGGGATGACTCCCTCCTCTTCTTTATTTCTCTCCCTCCAAACAGCACGAGCCCACATGACAAAACCTTGACAAAGAAGTAAAATTTTTAGTCTGGATCCAGGCCCGTGCAATTATGAAAACTCTCATACTACTATATTGTTGTGCTTATCTATACTTGTCAATTTTACCGACTGAGGCAGGAGGCAGCTTGGCGGTGGATGCTGAATGACAGGTGGCAGCTCAATGGCGGTACTGGCTGAGTGAGTAGCAGTGAGTGATTACAGATCTGCGAACTCAGAGGGGCTGAAAAAGTGGCATACATGGTATTGCAAATATGTCACCTACAAACAGACCAAACTATATAAAATGTTGACAACCTGTTGTAAATCCTAACCCTGATCTATGAATAACACTGGATGTTGCCCATTCTATCTTTATCATGTCTGGTCTATTATTATCTCTTGCGCCCCCCCCCCCCTTGTTGCCCGATTCTCTTTGGCTTAGAAATGGCCAGCTCATTGCCTCGTGATCATTAGGTTTGTTTTTCTTTTCTGTTTCTATTCAGTTTTAGTTTTACCTCACAGGTTAGCTGTCTGTTAAGCTGTCGAAACTGGCCCAATGGGAACTGGGAATCTGAGGGTTAAAGGCAGCCCGATGGTGGTGGGGGCTAAAGGTGTAGCAGGTGGCAACTCGGCAGTGGAGGCAGAGTGAGTGTCAGGTGGCAGCAATGTGGTAAAGGCTCAGGCAGGAGGCAGCCCAATGGCGGTGGGACCTATAGGTATAGCAGGTGGCAGCTCGGTGTTAGCTAAGTGAGTGGCAAGTGGCAGCACAATCATGAAGGCTGAGGCAGCTTGGCATTGGAGGCTGAGTGAGTAGCAGGTGGCAGCACAGTCGTGGTGAAGACTGAGGCAGTCCATTGGTGGTGGTGGCTCTGGACCTGGAACGATGGCGTGGTGTTTCCCTGGTCTGGGACCTGGAACGATGGCGTGGTGTTTCTATGGGTCTGGACCAGGACCTGGAACGATGGCGTGTTGTGTGAGGCGTTTCCCTGCTCCGGGACCTGGAACGATGGCGTGGTGTTTCCCTGGTCTGGGACCTGGAACGATGGCGTGGTGTTTCCCTGGTCTGGGACCTGGAACGATGGCGTGGTGTTTCTATGGGTCTGGACCAGGACCTGGAACAATGGCGTGTTGTGTGAGGCGTTTCCCTGCTCCGGGACCTGGAACGATGGCGTGGTGTTTCTATGGGTCTGGACCAGGACCTGGAACAATGGCGTGTTGTGCGTGGTGTTTCCCTGGAACGATGGCGTTTCTATGGTGCTATACCTGGAACCATGACGTGGTGTTAAGCTGTTGAAGCTGGTCTACAGTGTCAATCATTTTAATGTGGAACTGGGAATCTGAGGGTTGAAGGCAGCCCGATGGTGGTGGGGGCTAAAGGTGTAGCAGGTGGTAGCTCGGTGTTGGTTGAGTGAGTGGTAGGTGGCAGCTCAGTGGTTTAGGCTAAGGCAGGTGGCAGTCCAGTGGTGGTGGAGACTTACAGTTCAACTTCGTTCTACTCCATGTAGCATAGGAAATAGAATATACCCTGAGTTGGTTGTCTCACGGCTGGGCGGCAGGCAGACAACTTTACGGTGTAACTTGTGCCTCGAGATCAGTTGGCGCTTTGCTCTGCTGAGGTCTCTAACACGGACGATGTTGAGTAGTCTGGAATCACAGGGGTCATCAAAGAAACTCTCTGTATCATTATGCTGTATCACATCACAAACCAAAGAGCCGTCTGAACGTTTTTCCTTCACAAAGGCAAAATCCTCGTTGTCCAGAAGGAAACAGCCATCCCTTAATGTGGTAGATACACAAGTGAACATCTCTTTGGCTACACGACTGTGTTTTGTTGACTTCTCCAGCTCTGTTAAGCGTTTGGCAACCTGGGCGATAGGATTTCGACTTTGCCTGACCATTTTCTTCAATGTCCGGAGGTAATTTTCAAATGGAAAGCTTGAAACATTGTTGAGGGAACACTGGAAATGCTCAACGTCGTCTGGCAGGTGGGTTAGCGAGTGTACATTGTACACAGCAAAGGTTTTCCCATAAATCTCTTTAGACTTTTCAACAAAGTACAGACACAACTCTCTGGCATACACCACATACTCATTCCGCAGAACATCATCAGAGTTTAACAGAATTGACATGATGACCGTGAGTGCAAGAAAATGTTTGTAGACAGTAGGTGCAAGAACTTCCCTCAAAACAACTGGTCCTGAGTAAAGGAGGAATTGTCTGAATTCGGTGGCCTTCCACCTGTCAAGTTCCTGCAAACCCCTTGGCTGGCGAGCAAACTCCCTTGGCAACTTTCCATTCAATGATTTCAGATGATCTGAAATCCTGCTCCTTTGTTGAAATGACAATTTGCATGTATTAGGCCCTTGCTTCATGAAATGCAGCATTCTCCGAACCACACCCAAACAGACCAAGTGCATGTAGTCCAAGGCAAACCCATGGATACATGAGATTCCGACAACAGTCAGTGGGGATATCTGAACTTGATGATTATCATACACCAACTGATTGAAACAGTCTTCAGTCCTTGGAACAGCACCTGGTTCTTTGGCCCCAAGAACAACCCTTCCGTCATAGGTGCCTCTGATGGTGCATCGCTCACAAGAATGGTAACTGTTGTGGTTCTTAATGCACTTCAAAAATGCCCTGGCAGGAGCATCACATATGAATGCTTTCACAGACAGTTGAAGTGCTTTGCCTCCATGAACAATGCCGTCTCGCCGCAACTGCTGCAACTCCTGGAGAAAGTCACTTAAGTACTCGTCCACTGAATTTGGTTTAGCAACTCCACAGTAGATGGCCACAATGAAAGGTGTAAAGTTATGAAAGTTGCAGAGTATGGGCCACATTTGCAAGTTGGAGGATTTAAAAAGTGGCACACCATCAATGTTAAAGCACAAATGTAGGTGCTCAACAATTCCTGGACGCTGAGACAAAACTTTTAATATGCCAGAAGCAACACCAAAGTAGGCATAGTGTCCACCACATTTTTCAACCGTTACCACTTTATTTGGTGTTTGCAACAGTGTTCGGGAATCCTTTGGGAGCTGATGTCCTTGTCGCCTAAGGATCTCCAGCATCTCATTAAGAGCAGTTCGCTTGCAGCTGTTCCTGGTGGCCCAGGCTGCAAGCTCCTCACCCAGATCAGGAACAGTTTCTTCTGAGGACTCATCAGACAGAATTTGGTTTTCTGAGTCAGACGATACCACCACATCAATATCTGAGTGATCAGGTGACGATGACAATGAAGGTGACAATGAAGGTGACAATACCTCCTCATCCACACTCTCCAGCATTCCATCCTCCTCACTTGAATTTTCGCCCAGTGCAAGGACTTCAGCATTACGCTTCCTCCAGTTCCTTAGATATGCCATCACACTGCAGCGATGCTGCAAGAAACATTTTAATTATAGAACACTGCTCACTGTAATTCACCACCACGGCAGTTTGTGCGCTGTGCACACCCTGCTGGTTAATCTGCTATCCTCTTTCTTCCCCCTTCACTGCTTTGATATGAAAAATGGCGGAGACAGAGGGTGCTTCTCAAAGTCAAGGATTGCTCCTTCCAAGCCACTTTTTCAAGGACGTTACGTCATCAAATCTCATCAAGCACTGTTCCAAAGTCAAGGATGCTTTCAAATTCTAGCAAGTACTGAGTCCTTCGTTCTGAGAATTTCTGAGAATTTTGGAGGATGCATCGATGGATCCTCTGAGTGAAGAAATAACCCACAATCCTTTGCGTATGAACAATTAGAAATTTTCTGATGGTGCGGTTTAAAAAAAAAGAGAGAGAGGGAGATGGAAAGTAGATGCAAAGAAGCAGTGCGTGTTAATGTAGGCTAAATATGATTTATCAAGTGTTTTGTTAATGCCATCGTATATTTGCTCAGGCATTTATATCAAGCTATTGTGCATATTCATCATAAATGCATGTGTCAATGTGCATGAACAAGTTGTGATAGACTTGTTATTAATTTATCTCAGAACTTCGCCCAATACGAACTTTGTAGAAGTTTAACATTACCGTTGCTGTTGCCAATTACCGGTATAACTTTCCATTGACACTAACATAATTATAAACTACGGATTGTGATATGTGAAGACCAAGTTGAATGTGGAAATACTGTAGGCTACTCCAAAAAGTTTATTTAGAGGAAAGTGCAGCCGCAGTTGTCGGAACTCCTATAAAAGCAGCACAATTTCCACGGTTCTAATTAAGCGCGCAGCCGGAATCGTGCACAATTGACGTGCACTTCCACACTCGCTAGGCTGTTCCATTGCATGTGATCTTGACGGCTGGAGAGGGTACTGGGAAGGTGTGTAGCCTTGTCTCTCTAACACTCGACTTGAAAGAAAGCATTCTATCAAGGACGAGCTCTTGACTTTGAGAAACACCCAGAGTCCTCTTAATCAAATCTGAGAATTGACACTAGACCACAACGTGTTTGTTGCGTAGTGTGAGTCTTGAAGCAATGAAATCAATGTCACTGTGTGGCAACAATTAAACATTTTACCAGGCAGGGGCAATATTTGACGCCATTCTCAGTTTAATGCGAGTTTCCGTTTTGATTGCGCTCAGTTTCAACCTAGCATCAACTCGAATTTAGCATGGAGATGTATTGAAACTAGCAGATCGCATTCCGTCACGACAGCTTAGGCTACTATCACCAGACTGGTGTCTCACTACAGCTCCTGCTTCTTCTCTTCGTAGTGAGATTCTACCCGTTTGGTAGGCTAAATAACATTAGCCTACAGGATGCACCGCTATATTTATTCAAGTGGTAGGCTAGTTTGAGTGTGGCGGTGTTGTACTTTGCTTTGGACAAAGGCGTCTGCTAAATAGCATAACAATATACGTTGTTGTAGTGCTTGCAGCGAACTAAGTCACTTTTCAAATTAAAATGGTCCCACGCCACACTTCACCGTGACCCCTTCATGATTGGCTACTACTGAAATCAAAACGGAAACTCGCAGTTAACTGAGAATGGCGTCAAACATTTCCCCCGGCTGGTAAAATGCTTAATTGTTGCCACACAGTGAAATTAATATCATTGTTTCAAGACTCTCATGACGCAACGCAACGTACAATAGTTTAATCGATTATAAATGTATCTTATCAACGAAATTCTTAATGATCAATCCTCGATCGTCGATTAATTATGCCCATCCCTAGATAACACTACGACTCATCTGTTTAGCTCGCCTCTGGCCTGCCTATATCAGATACACCGATGTGATTGGCTGCACGAGATGCTCGGGGTAAGAGCAACTTGTTTCATTACTCAATGCCAGTGTCTTGCAGAGACAATTCAAATTGTGCTCTCACGAGAACTCTGGATTTCCAGGGTAATTGACTATAGCAACTATTTAAGTTATTAATGTTGTTTACATTTGTCATTTTTTATTTGGTAACGTTTAAGTTATTTATATTGTTTATAGCACAGGTGACATTTTATGTTTTAGCCCTTCAGTTGAGTTCAAAATAAAATGGACACATTGAAATAACAAATACTTGATTATTTTTTTTTTTTTAACAATTAGTCGTTTAGGTAAGTCGAACTAATCGAAAGGTGAAAATTAGTTGTTAGTGACAGCACTAGTATAAAACCTCTAAAAACAATCACAAATAGGGCAGTTCATCACAGTTCATCAATTGTGGTTTGGAACTAGGCCTACTGCAACTGGATTGATAAAAAGTCATGTAGTTGCAAACATCTCACCTGGCTACTTGTATTTGGGAAGAGCAAAATCTATCAGCTATCAGCATGATCATGTTATTTGGTTGTTGATGTAGAACAAGGAAAGGAATATGTAAAATGTCATGGGACAGTAAATGGATTGCCACTTACCTCTAATTCAAATCTGAAAAGGTTTTTCCGGTGTTGGTGCTCTGAAACAATTGAAAATATTTCACATGCTTAGGAGATCATTTTACATTCAATCATTGTTAATTTGTTAACTCCTTATTAAAGTAAACACTTCTTACAAAATTGCACAATTCAAGTGTTAGTCATAATATGGAGATTTTATTAGCACTAGAAGAACATACATTTTTCAAAGAGATTACTCACATCGACATAGTAGGCAACGTTTACCAAAAGGTTGAAACTAACGATTATTTGGCAGTTGAGTAATCTGCCACATCTACCATCCCTGCTTCCTATGGGCGATTATTTTTCTGTTGTTCGATTAATAAAAATCATAATGTATCCATAAAAATCTTAATAATATAGTATATACAAAAATCACCAGGATATAAATATTTGCTTTGTCCTGAACACACAATATCAATGTGTATTGGAACAACAGTTATGACAGTGGGACATTTTAAATCTACTCTTTGCAAAACTTATTGCAGTGCTATGTAGGGTTACCAACTATGAGAAAATAAAATGGGGATGCTTTTGCATGGTTGCATGAGAAATAGCCTACTTCTGAAAACAACAATTATATGGGTGCTATTGTTTTGGGATGTTTCCCTCATGCAAGCATCATAGCCTACTCTGGTAGGCAAATGGAGAACACATTGATATGCTTTATAATGCAATTTATTTTGAATGCCTGAATGTAATGATCCAGGAAACATTAATACAGGCAGAAATCACTAATCCGGAGATCTTTAAATGAAAGACTAAAGCTACAATATTTTGACCATGTTATATTCAGATTTGACTAAACATTACTCAATGCTAAACAATGTAGACTATTGTACAGTCTCTGCTCTGTTTCTATGCAAGTTAATATAGCCTTCCAACAGGTTGAAGCGGAGCTTTGCCAACAGCGTTATTGTGTAGTTTCAGTTTCCGTTTCTGTCACTCAAATGTGCACACGCATGCATTCAATGAACGCTCATACCACCAACTACGGAACGGTTGGCAACCTTAGTAGTGCTATGGCATGATTAGCTTTTCTTGAGGGCTAACGTAGGCCTAGTTACTTTTAAAGTAACGTTAATGTCAAGTCTAACAATGCATTTCATGTTCTAAAAGCTTGTAGAGTAGGCTACTGTATATCTACACAACATTGAAAATCTTTGGTAACGTTAGTGCAACTCATACGAGCCGCCCCTAAAACACTTGGATGTGATGTTCATTTAGATGTTCTCAATGCTCATAAAACATGTTGATTCATTCATGACCACTGCGCACAGCCCTGGCCTGGACATGGTTTGGCTCCATAGTTGACACTGGCGAACCTACGTTAACATATTTTGCTACGTTTTCTAATGGAAATATTAGAATGGCATTCCATTGCGCTTCAAGTCGCGTAAGCATCTGGTGGGCGTCCCCCTGTTACGCTTGACTCGTAAATTACCACAACCTGAGTTAACTCCGTATGCTGTTTGTTCGTGCCGGCCGGGTTAGTGGAGCTGTGTTATGCAGCCGTCAGCTAGCCATTCCAGCCAACAATAAATGCTAACAAATACAATACACAGCTGACTCGCTGCCAGTGACAAGCATAACATAAACTGCTTACCAAACAAGCACGAAAAAACTGCAGAGAGCTAGGATAGTTAGCGAGCACTACCGAAGTGCACTCAGCTCAAGCGGCACGACACACTACACAAACGTGAAATTAAAGTAACTTAAGTATTCCCATTCGATCACCTCAGGCGAGCAGTTTTTCAGGGCTTTGTGCAGGTTTTATTTGGTTTGAGGAAGTGCGAACTGTTTGTTTTGTTTTGTTTTTGTGACTCAAGTGGGTTTTTTTCAGAGAATGTCTGACGGGCTCTGGTTTTGTTTTTCTTCTGGTGATATGTCGACACCTAAATATGACGTTGACGATATTTTGAAGTCGGTTAGTCGACGTCATTGACTCCTCGCTACAGGCCTATTTAACAGCATCAAATGAGTAGTATTTCTTAAGAAATTAATACATTAAAACAAAATTACTGTGTCATTATTGTCATTTAAATAATATAAAATGTAATTTAGTGTTCCTGTTACTATATAGATTTAATACTCCATTGCTATGGAAATGGATTATGATTATGCCCTTGGGCACTTGAGTAAATAAATAAAATATGTGGCAGCCGTTGTGTGCAGTAAACTTTCTTTTAACAAGCCTGTTGTACTGATGCGATGACCAGTTATAGTTTTAGTGCTAATAGGCCTATTAAGAGGTGCGGATTAATTCAAGTAGGACTGTGTGCAGACATATTTTACTGTGTATCATGAGGTGGTCCACGAAAATACTTGATTACAAATAGTGGTCCACACACACAAAAAGTTTGAAAACCCCTAGAGGGCTAGAGTGCCTATTCATGGAAGAGGCATGGTGTTGGAAGTAGTTTTCAGCTAGAGACACTGAAAACATGTTTTAATTTGAATACCAGGGGTGCAGTCTATGTGACATGCAGGACTACTCAGTATACCTACTTAAAAAGCATCACCATCTCAGTATAGGCACTTAAAATAGGCAAGGATACGTATTAACATTTTGGGGTTGATCACAGTATACCCACTACAGCTAACTACTACATCACAGTATATCCACTACAGCTAACTAGACTACACCACTGCTAAATGGCATTAACATTGCATAACAAATAGCAAAGTTAAACATTAATTTACCAAAACCAGACGTATTTTGCGTGTAATTAGATTATGGCAATCATTTTTACAATTGTTTACATCCTAACTCATGTCCTCACTTGAACACATAGATGGACGACTCTGAGTATATACCGTGCTGGCAACGAGATAGTTCTACATGCAACCGCGCCACAGCAGTGATGGAACGCACACGCCATAGGATCGGCCTGAGAATTTGAATGAACTTGAATGAACTAGAACAATTCCAACATCCACAAGTTAAAGACGTACGTCTTCGGAGAGTTACACTGGATAAGCATGATAGGTCTACTCTCGGCGCATTAACGTAAGAAATGTAGGCATGGCGAAATGACTATTTCGGAAAAGGTGTAATCTCAAAAGAAACATCACTTTCTCCGTCATCCCTCTTGAAATAGTGCCGGTACAAAACTATTTCTGTAATGAAGTGGATTACCGTAACGTTAAATAGACACCAGTCACACCAATTTACACCAGTAAATTAACGGTATGTAACTACACCAGTTTTTACATTTTGTGCAAACATGATATGGTTTACATAAAACATTTAAAATGTGGGAGAGACTGAACAAAAATATGACTTTAGTGTCCAGTTTTTGATGGTGAATTCAGAGGAACAACGACAAACTGATACATTTAGCTGCTAGTCCAAGTTAACGTTGCTAAAAATGGGTGTCCAACTCTTGCATGCGTCTCTCCTTCCATGCAACCCCCCACCCCCACCTACGCTTTACAGTAGTGTTATATGTAGATAAATTACACACTTTAAGATTATTTGAAGTAGCTGCATAACCACGCTAAACAGTTTAGTTTTGGCAGACAATACACAGACACTTCTGCCATCGTAAACGTTATAAGTTAGTTAAGCTAACCTCAGGTTAAGTTAGCTAGCTAGCTAGCTCAGGTAACGTTAAACGCATGGCTGTGACATTTTTCGACGTAATTCGCAAAATTACACCCCTAGAGTTAAGTAGCCTATGTATACGATGGTGTATCAACATCATAACAACAATAGCATGCTAACTGGGTACTTACCAGGTTAAGTGAAGGATTGTTGAATAGTTGATAAAATATCTCTCGCCAGTCATGCAGAAAGTAGTGTGTGAGGGCAGTTATGCAGATCTGCTACATTTCGGCGCGATATGGGCAGGATGTGTCGTCTTTTTGTAGTCAATTTGTAGTCCGTGATTATTTAAAAAATCAGATTCAATTTCAGACTAAATTTACCTTTATAGTATATGCATATATATTAGTGCCTGCTGTTATTTTAAACGTGAACTCAATGTAAACATGCTTGATTTGAATGAATAAAAACACACATGAAAAAAGCATAGGCCTATAGTTTTTCCAATATCCTGAATGATCTGAATGTTGTACAACATTCAGATCATTCAGGATGTTGAAAAACTCGCGTCGATTTACAATGAGTAGGCTAATAATATACTTTTTCAGACATTTTAACAGACGTTGTTTTGACATAAATTTCACATCAATTTGACGTCTTATTTCCTGACATCAAATCAACGTTGATTTAATGTCAATAATATAGACCTGAGATGTAGGGACCAGAAAAAACATGTTAGATTGATACCTTTGTTGGGCCTCTTTACAACCACAAGGAAATAATTACAAAATATAATGAAATTATGCATATTCATGCACGTCACACATGTTGGTCAAAATCTTGACTACTTGTTGATGTCAAATTGACGTCAGGATGCCAGCTGGGCAGTAAACAAAGCTCTACTTCAACCCTCTCTGGTATAAACATCCAACACAACAAATGAATGGAAAATAATGACACACCTGGAAATAAACAGCACACAGAGGTCTGAGGCTCCCTCCCAACTCCTACAAAAAGCAACAATGCTAAATAACAGCGACGTTAACTATTAGCTGTTAATTGCTAACCACTGTAATAAACCGCTAGTTGCAAGCTAATCGACAACACTTCAAGCTATTCACGTTTTGCAAGGATAATCCTGCCTGTCCCGCAACAAACACAACAACGTGATTGCAGTTTAAATTTTTATTGTACGTACACAACAAAATGTCACTGTTTTCTGTACTCCAGTGTTCTCTCGTCTGTGTGCATACTCGTAGGGCAATGTTTATCTTTACCATGGCAATTTGTACTTTCTGCCTCGCGCTGCAAGCAAGCTGCAAGGGCGCATTTCTATACGTCATCGGTATGCCCACCATCTCTACCCAGAACTGTGCCGGCTGCGTTCCCACCTAAGCGCACCCGGGTAACATCTAGAAGTAGTACTAGGGGGCTAGTAGGGTGAGTTCCGGGTAAGAAAATACCCGAGTTTTGCGTTCCCACATACAGCCACCCGTTTGATATCCGTTTGACATCCGGATGTCTCGCTCATGTGGGAAAGGGACTAGACTGAAGCTACAGCAAACAGGTCTCCTCACCAGTTGATCATTCATGTAGGTGACATCAATGTGGAAATAGAGAATCATTGTTCTTGCAATGTAGTTTTGAGGTATTTTGCCCGAGTATTTGTTCCAACTGGAGAAAGGTAAAAAATCTATTGTTTAACTCAAGGGGCACTGGAAAATGAGTATAATTCCCCAAATGGTGGAGTATCCCTTTAAGTATGATAAGGAAACTAATAAAATCGGTCTGTGGTTTCATGTGAACATAAAACTGTTTTTCAGGCTTTAACTTACAGTTGTTTGTAGTTTCAAACCTCATGTCTGACTTTTAGCATGATGAAAAATCTTAAAATGAGGACTAGCCCATGAGTTTGGCAAATAACTATCTCAGGCAATGTTGGTTGGAGTTATAAGGGCGTTCCTGAACCCAAAAAAGGATAGTTTAATCTGTAATAGCATCCAGGACCAACTGGATCAAGATGTGCAAAAACACAAAGCTTCTAAGAACTAAGCCACAATGTTCTAAAATCATTTGGATAAAAAGTTCCGTGTTTTTATCTGTTGCAGTGAAAACTACAACCTCCATCTTTGATCTTATCCTGAAGACAAGAAGATGGGTAATGAGATGAGCGAGGAGAGGAAGAGGGAAATAGGAGAAGATTTTCTGGAGAATTGGTGTAATAAGTCTATCAAGGATGGTCCAGATCTGAGAGTCAACAAGAGCATCATCATGTTCACTAGTCTGGCTTCTTCAGACAACTTGAGACAACACTACGAGAAGAGGAAGATGGAGAACCATGCTGCAGACAGGATGGAGGGCCATGCTGCAGACTGGACAAAGAGCCTGGTAGAGAAGCTGAGTGGCATGGCACCATGTCCTAATCTGGCGGGCCTCGGAGCTCTGGCCATCGCCGTCTTCATCGACATCCTCTCCTCCACCTCCAATGAGGAGAGCACAAAAGACGCTCTGCGATGTGTGTTTGCTGAGGAGAAGGCCTCTGAGGTCTGGGATCAGATCGACGAGTGCCTGAAGAGATGCCGGATGCACATCAGCGACGCCTCCGAGCAGAGGAACGACATCAAGAGGATTGAGCGCCAACTGAGCGCCGCACTCACCAAGCTGAAGAACTCCATGCTGCGTGACGGGCACATGTCGTCTGAAGCCCTGAAGGCCTGGGTGAACGGAGCGGCCTTCCACATCCAGATGCTGATTCACCTGGTGAGACTCGGAGGGATTCAGTCCTGCGACCCTGTGGAGACACTCCTGTCTGATTACCTGGATCCCCTGGACACTCTGTTCCAAAAGCACAAGGAAATGATAAAAGGAAAGTGCAAGAGGAGAGGAGAGGCGATGGGCCAGGGCATTACTGAGTACTATCTGGTGGGTGAAGACTCTACAAATTGGCATATAGGGTCCAACTCACCTCATAAATATTACATATGCTTGGAGGCTTATTATAATCACAGATTCGGCAGGCAGAAGAGTGACATTCAGCAGTACTTCAGAGACGTAAGCCAGAACCTGCAGGAGCTGGTTCGTCAAATAGGCTCCTTTGATGTGAACTGAGAGAGAGGCTGATGCATATAAAAAGAAACACCATATAACCAGAAATATGTGATGTCAAAACCATTAGTTTTTGTGGGTGTGTTGCCTTGGACTGGACTTGTGTCTCGGCTGTTTTGACTTGTATTGTGTAATATTACAAACACATACTCTCTCATACTAATATTAACATTAATTTATTGTAGATCAACATGATCGCTTGGTATCTATCCAAAACATACCCAAAACTTCTCCATTGTATCCTACTGGATGACAGAGTCAATTTGTCAGTGGTAGAAAACAGTTCATACCAGAGCCCCATTCACCAGAATAATTGCAAACATTTGTTCAATATGGCAGAAATTGAAATAAATACAACTGCAAAAAGTGTTTAACCAGTAATATCAAAGTTGAAATGACTGAAGTGTGATTGAAGTATAACCTTGCATAAGGAAAATGTAATCATGCCATGAAACCTGAAATATATGAATCCTGCAGGAGTATAAAATGTGTTCTTGATATGAAAGTATTTGTGCCATAAATAAACTGAGGGACTCCATGTTGTGTGACGGGCATATGTCATCTCAGGCTCTGAAGGCAGAGTGCCTGGGTGAGCGAGGCGGCCTTCCACATCAAGATGCTGATTCACCTGGTGAGACTCGGAGAGATTCAGACCGGCGACCCTGTGGAGAGACTATAGCCTTGCTTGAGGGAAATGTGATCATGCTATGAACCACATATGAATCCTGCTGGAGTATAACATGTGTTCTTGCTATGAAAGTATTCATGCCATAAATAATTTATAAACATGCTTTGAGTATGATTGTGATATAATTTGATATGAGATACAGTAAGAAATTAGGCTGGGTGAACCCTGCCTGACCTGCCGGTGAAATTTTCCAGCTCAGGCTGGAAACCTGCACATCTATCTCCTCTGTTATCTGCCAGAACCTTTGGCTCCAATCACAAACTTATCAAAAAGATACACCATATCCTTGGTCTGATTGGTTAAAGGATTATCCAAGCATACAGAGTCATGATTTGAACGATGCCAATAGAGCTTGACAGTCCCGCCCCTGCTCGGAGAGAGCACGCCTCTCGTGCAGTAGAAATGAAGCGCAGACTAGCCATACTAATGTTCGATCTTAAATGATGGAGCTTAGTATGGTGATAGCCAGACTAGTAAGAAATGCTTTTGTTCAAGTCTGAGTGAAACATGTCTGTGTGACAAACTGCACAGGAAGCTGCTCAGGGCGACAGGTGCAGCTAGAGTCCTCTTAGCAAAAGCGCTTAGCAATGTTTTAATCATGTAATACTGTGTGGAGGCTTATTATACTCACAGATTCGGCAGGCAGAAGTGTGACATTCAGCAGTACTTCAGAGACGTAAGCCAGAACCTGCAGGAGCTGGTTCGTCAAAGAGGCTCCTTTATTGTGAACTGAACTGATATATCTTAAGAGAATCACCACATACTGTAACCAGAAATATGTGACAGTTGAACAAGTGATGCCAAAACATTTAACACAGTTGTCATACAAAAATTCCAGGCTCTTGTTTTGAAAATGTGATGTGAGTTGACACAAACATTAAAGTGAAAACTGTATACTTTATACCTTTTTAATTACTGCTTTCTTGTATATTCTTGTATATTGTTTTTCATTTATTTTTCATATTGTGAAGCACTTTGGTTTTAAATGTGCTATACAAATAACTGTTACTTACTTACTATACTTACTTACTGCTATTCTTGAGCACGATACATTTCAATACTGATACCTCCTTTTATGAGTAAATGACAATAAACTTGGAATTTGCCCCTCACTCCCAATTTCTAAAACCTGCATGCCAAATCTGCAAGCGGAAGAGGCATGCAGAGACATCGAGGTGGGGTCAGTTCAAGGGTGGATACAGCACATAAGGTGATATTTTCTCCATTCCTTAGCCCGGGAGGATGTTGTAAGATGTAGATGAGGTTACTGAATGTGCTCAGATTCCAGTTAAAGGTGGTACTGTAAACCTGCAACACTGCAAAAGGTGAGAAACGGGCAATAATTACAGTACAACAATATTTCATAAAATGTGTGATCTTGTTTATTTCCAAATTGTTTCCATTTCTCTTAGGTTAAAAGTACAGTACAGTATGTCTGTGTGTTTTGTTACCATTGTCAAGAATCATTGGCTGAGATCTGATGTGGGAGGATCATCATGAGAGAACAAACAAGTTGGAGCTTTTGGTTGTTTTGTGACCTAGTTCCACCAGAGAGAGAGAGAAAAACTGATTAACTGTGATTGTAGCCAGCGACTTCAGATTTAACCTTGTCTGCTTTACTCATTGAGAAAATGGTGGACTACCGCAATGATGTGGTTTTAACTTTGCTTTTTATCTTTAATGTAACTGTGGTCCTTACCCAGACCTGTCCCTGCAACAAGTAAGTGATGTCACTTCATTCTCCTTCTCTGTGCTCATGTCAAGTCTTATAGTCAGGCAGCCATGGAGTCAGACCTGGTTTTGTCGGTTAAAGTTTGCTCGTGTCAAGTCTTAATCTCGCCATCGTCTTCACGAATTCCTTCTCTCATTCAGCCCCTTATTTCTCTCTGGCTTCTCTTTCTCTACTTTCATTGTCTCCGCATTCTGTCTGTCCATAATCTCTCCTTTTCCTCTTCTATCGTTTATTATCCTTCTTGTCTCGTGTATTATTCTTCACCCTTTCACCTCTTTCATCTTATCTTATATTTTCATCTTCTCTCTCATCTTCTCTTGTGTATTATCCCTTACCCTTTCACCTTCTCCCTAACATTTTACTTTACTTGTTCATATTATCCTTCATCTTTTCATCTTCTGAAAAGATGAAAAGATCTTCTGTGTTATCCTTTACCCTTTCACCTTCCTTCATCTTATCTTATCCTTTCATCCTATCAGCTTCTCCTGTTTTTTTCTGATCACCATCTGATCATAATCACCATCTTCCCTCGTCTTCTCTTTTCTTCGCGTGTCTCTTCATCTAACTCAGCACCGTATAATGTGTGTGTATAAATATTTATAGATGCTCAGACAAAACAAAACAGATAAATGCATATAGCTAGACCCAATGTATGACATTTCTATACTCAGTGTATTCTGGTGTGTGTGTGTGTGTGTGTGTGTGTGTTTGTGTGTGTGTGTGTGTGTGTGTGTGTGTGTGGGCATTTGTGCCCATATGCGTGTGTATGTGTTGAGTTGGCAGGTCAGTGATCTATGCACATTCCCCTTAGGCAGCGCTACACATTTAGCCCTGCTCCGCCTGTCTATGTACTTCTGCTCAATTTCCTTTCCCTAAAGTACTCCGTCTGGAATGGCTTGACCCGCCCTCGTTTACTGTGGCTTCAGGACGCCCGTCCACCCACCGAACAGAGGGCGTTCCTGAGAGCGATTACGTTTAAGTTGCAAGTCTATCGTTATCGTCGCGTCTCCTGTGGTCAACATACTGTACATCATTACCAAACATTAGTGATTGAAGTCCAATGATTTTAAACTTCAGACAAGCGTCCACCAACCAGGACATAAATGTTTGCCAAGACTCTCAGCAAAGTCAGAGAGTCTGGTATCCAGGCTACTGCAAATTGCCTGTAGATTCAAAAGTGCAGAGACCTTCATGAATACACACAGCACTTTGGTTCTCAGGGTCTGAATGTGTGTGTGTGTGTGTGTGTGTGTGTGTGTGTGTGTGTGTGTGTGTGTTTACCTTCGAGACTGAACTTTGCACCTTCCCTCTGTCTGCTTCTCAGGGTCCGACTGCTCGCGTAACTTCACCAACCTGTCGGGCGTGATTGAGTCGCCTGGCTTCCCTGATAAGTACCTGCACAACCTGGAGTGCCACTTCATCATCATCGTGCTGCCGCACACAGACGTCACGCTCACCTTCCTGACCTTTGACCTGCAGGGGCCAGAGGGCGAGTGCAAGTACGACTGGCTGGAGATATACGACGGCCTGCCACAAGGCGAGGGCAACACACACACACACACACACACAGAGAGAAAGAGAGCTGAGAGGATTAAATATTTACAGATGCTCAGACAAAAAAAACAGATAAATGCATAGCTAGACCCAATGTATGACATTTCCTTTTTTTTAATATATATATATTTTTTTCTTTCTTTTGGGGGGGCTTTTTTATGCCTTTAATCGGACAGGATAGTAGAGAGACAGACATGAAGCGAGCGGGAGAGAGAGTCGGGGTGGGATCCGGAAAGGACCACGGGGGCGGGAATCGAACCCGGGTCGCCAGCGTGCAGTGCAGGTGCCCCAGCCAGTCGTGCCACAGCTGGGGCCATGTATGACATTTCTGTACTCAGTGGTCTGGCAACCAAACGTTCATTTTCTTGTGTTTGAAAAAAATGCCCATATCCGTTCATTGGGCGTCACGGATGTTTATCAAATGCGTCTGTGCAAAGCTCAT
>NC_084994.1:40545686-40608186 GCF_963854185.1 Sardina pilchardus
AACCTCCTGAGGTCATGCCAAGAGTAGAGGACATGTTGTTGGCCTACTAATGCCTGAGGCTCATTGACTAAGCGCATGCTAATGTTAGGATTACTTATTTGTCTGCCTGAACAACTTTCTCAAAGTTGTTGAGAAGGTATTTCGTATAAATTCTGTTAACCCATTTCAACCCATGAAAAAAATCATGTTTATAAGGCTCTAAAACTGTTACTAAAGAATTTCCCAATACTCTTTTGGTAAATATTGAAATAATAGAGTCTTTCAATGAAATGTGTGGAGTGTCAAATGTTTTGAGTAAATTGTCACATGACCAGAGCTGTTTACTTCCTGGGTGCACCTTGAGAAGAGAATTACTCCCTCAAAGCCCCGAAATAAAAGGTTATTCAAGTATGTTAAAATAAACATAGGAACAATATTTTTTGTACACATGCTCTTTAAGGTGTCTATGATGATATATACATTTGCAGATATTTAAATGTCTTTGGTGTGTCTGCTAAATGAGTAAATATGCTAACGGTCACAATAGTGACCGCTGGGATAGAATGTTGTATCAAGAAGCACACTTACTTCTATACAAACAATACAACAGTACTGTCACTATACAACAATTATTGTATCTTACCTACACACACACTCTCACACATACACACAGATACACACACACACACAGACACACAGTCAAGGGGGACTTCTATGGAGTCAAAACCATGACAAAAAGATGTTTTGCCCGTGAAAAGATATTCACATGTGTAATAAAGTTTTGCAGCTGTATAAATATTTATGCTTGTGCACGGAAACTTTGTACTTGTAGAAACATTTTGTGCATGTGCAAAAAAAAATTGTCTTCGAGGATATGATTTGCACAAATGTAGAACCGTTTTGTAGCTGTGGAATTAATTTGTGTGTGTGCAAAACAAATGTGTACCTGCAGAAATATTTTGTGCACTTGTGAAAAACATTTGTCCACAGGGATTTAGCACATCCACAAAATGTTTCTACAAGTACAAAGTTTCCGTGCACAAGCATAAATGTTTTATACAGCTGACAAGACACTTGTTAAACACCCATGCAATATAGCCATTTTAGCCACAACATGCACACACAGTCATACACATACATTATACACATACATTATACACACACACACACACACACAGTATACACACACATACATAGATACACACAGATATACACACTCACATATACACACACACACACACACACCTACAGTACACACACACACACATACATACACACAGACATGCACACACAGTCATTCACATGCACACACATACACACAGACACACACACCTACAGTACATACACAGACATACATACACACAGACACATACCTACACACATACACATGCACACACACACAAACATACACTCTCACACACACATTCATACACACACACACACACACACACACACACACACAAACGCACACAGACACGTATTGCTGTCAGAATACCCTTATTTTGACGAAAAATCGAATTGATCACCCTAAAATTGAGAATACGCATATTACCTTTCACATCGAATGGAATATATTTACTTTATGATGCTAATTTCATGCAAATTTATAATGGGGGAAATTCTATTCTTCTGTGTTGAGGTCAACCCTTTATTTGACCAGGAGCCAGTGAGGGTTGTAAAGACTAGGGTTGTGTTGTCCAGTGGATGGAGATGAGCAGGAGGACAGCTGAGTTCTGGACGATGAAGTGTATTGCTGCTTTTTTTTGCCGCAGAGAATGCAGTAGTCGAGCGCGGAAGTGACGAGGGCATGGGTGAGTGTTTTGACTGTGGCAAGGGATAGGGCGGGTCCGAGGCAAGCAATGTTGCGGAGGTGGAAGAATGCCGTTTTTGATGCCATAATGACTTGTTGTGGGATCCTTGATTCCAAGGTTTTGGACGTGGGCGGGGGTTGTGCTGGAGCCATCAGTGTTGAGTGACAAGGTCTGGGTGGAATGGGTGAGGGAGTTTGGACCAGTGATGATGAGTAGGCCTATGTTAGGCTGTGAGTAGCTTTCTAGTCCTGTCTAGTCAAGTCTAATAAAATGTGGCCCTGTAATATGGATTTTTATCATATAGGCTATTAGCTAATAACAACATGTATCCTCTTAATTTCTATCAAACTGACAATGAGAGGAATACATTCATATGAATGAGAAGTCATGGGCTCAGCACACACATGTCACTCCATCAGCCACCAGCCTAGACACCGACAACAGGACAGGAAGCCAATTAGGCCACAAGGGGGAGCCCGAGCTCATTAAATCAGCATATTCCAGGTTATTGCAACATCTCGCCACTTTGAGTTTTCACATCCAGCTTGATCTTACCCCTGTACCTTACCTGTTGCCCTATGTGATCGCCCCCTGCTGGCTAGATGACTTAATTAATTCTAAGGAACATAATCACCTTGTGGGTCTCTTCATGTATTGCAAGAATGTGGATTAGTGACGAGCCTCTGCATAAGTGGTACAGTTTCCAATAGAAGAGCTTTTATTTTTCAGGGAGAATGAGGCCATTGGACTTATCTCTTTTGGATTACCACGAACTGAGTCAATTTAGAAAGGATGTCACATTCACTGTCGCTTTCCAAGAAAAGATTGCAATGTTTTTGAACCAGTTACAGTAAAACTGCTAAAACAATTTGCTCACTGCTCATTTGAGTGACATCTGCTGGTCATGGCAGTGTTATGCAGTCAAATGATGACAATGTCAGGCAGTTACCACGAGTGTTATGGTGTATGTTGGCCTACTAGAACTAGATGTCTATATTTTGATAACATTCTAAGCATAGAAACAGGTATGACAGGACAATTTGCTGACTTAAAAATTGAATTGGCGGACAGTTAGGATTTTTGTAAGTTAAGATAAGATATGAGGTCTGAGATAAGGTGTGACACAGCTTATTACCAGCAGTAACTGCTTCTGTAATAGGAAGATATATGTATGAAGCATTTTTTATTACAGATATGTTGCTGTATTTTCCTTGGGGCTCGTAAGTCTTTCATGTGAAGTTTCTTAGTAAGCTTTGCTCCTCTCTCACATCACCTTAACCCCTCCCCATGCTCCTTGGCCCTTTTGATCATCCCATTCTACTCAGGTTATCTCTGCTGGCATGATAGTGTCATTATCACCACAACCTTTGCTCAAATGCAGTCCTGAGACCATGTTCAAGGTTCCTTGTTTAATCTCGCCATTGTTACATGATATCCGGTGTGGACTGATAACTGCTGTGGTGGACCACCCGTCCCTAAAAAAGCAAAGCTTTTCTGCATGCTGTCAAAATCAAAGCTTTTCTATTTGCTGTCAAAACCAAAGCTTATCTCTGACATGTCAAATGAAACACCAGTAAAAAGGTGAACCGGGCAGATCACGTTTGCAAAAAAGAACTTGTTCAAAACTGCTTTGAAAAAAGCTATTCTATTTATGAAAGCCATTATACTTTTTGAGTGGCTTGGCGTTTGTTGTATGCCATGGCTTAGTGCTTGTCGTAAAGTAAAAAATGTTCAGTCCTTTCACATACTGTATGCTAGTTTTTGTCAAGATATTTGTCTCTTGTTGTATTCCCAAGTGTCTCTCATCCCAAGCCCATTGCACTGAACATATAGGGTCAACGCATACAGCACATGTTTAAGTTGAGCCTATTTGTTTTCATTTGTTTGCTCAGTACTTCCCTGCAGCTAAAGTGACTGTAATGATGGCCAAACAAACACTAGCGGGTATTCAGTGGAGGGAGGACTGTTGATCCAAGACAATTTGATAAATAATCTTTTCTGTTGACATTGCCCCTCCTTTACAACTGGCTGACATAATCACTAAGGGCCACCTGGGCGATACGGCCATTAAGCTCATCCTTTGGCTAGAGATCACCTATGTCTGGCAGCGGGTGTTACTGTACCAAGAGAAATATTATCATTGCATCCTTTACTGTCTCATAATGTTAGCAGAATGAAATAAGGCAGTCTGGGAGACTTCTCTGTTTCAGTTTGTTGTGTAATGTCTGATGACTGTATTTGTTTACGTTAAATCCTTAGTCCTGTGTAGACCTTTGCATTAATTGTCTTAACTCTTAAGGCTGTGTGACTTCAAAGAGTGTTAAGAAATATATTATTTTGCATCATTACCATTTGTACAAAAGATGGATCACTTATTCCTTTCTAAACATTTACGGTCATTTTCTTTCAATTTCTTCCACCATGTTGCTTTAATACCTAAACAAATCAATGAACTGACAAGGAATGATTTTGAATTACTTTTTATTGCTGTGCAAAACAAAAAAACATAGCATTCATGTTGGAGTGTTATGCTTGAACTGTGATGTTTCTTGCACTCAGAGCCTTAGCTTCCCTGATTTTGTTGGGTTCGTTCCAGGGTCACGGGGTGTGGAAGAAGATGGGGTGGGTTTTTTACGACTTGGCTCCACTCAGCACCTCGATGTCCACGTCCTCCTCGCGCGAGACCACCTTTCCGTCCACGACCTCCTCCACGATAGTCCTCACCCTCTTGGTAATGAGTGGGTCAGCTGTGGACAAGAAAGAAAGAAATGGAAGTTTCAGTCTGAGGTAAATGTGTTATGACTAACACACAAAGAGTCGCTACAAATTAAAGTAGATATTTTTTGTATATAATCAATGAGTTTGACTGATTTTCTGGGCCATAGCCATAAAGTAGTGGCAATAAAAAGTGTGCATGTGTAATGCATTATTGTCTCCAAATCAACTTACGTTTGACAACTTCAACCACCTTGATGACAGTTTTTCTGAAAAAGAACAAAAAAAAACATTGTTATCATTACAGCTGTTATTAGTTATTATTACTGCATGGTGCACCTCAATGTTTTACAACACCTTCCTGTGTTTCTGAACATCCAGATATATCCCTTATAGTCGTTTCTTATATTCCTTTAACACTGCTCGATTCTAGTAATACATGAGAGATCTCTTACTGAATCTCCTCTCCGTCCAGCAGTCTCCTGTACTCGGCGATCTCCATCTCCAGCCGGGTCTTGATGTCCAGCAGCATCTTGTACTCGGAGCCCTGGCGCTCGATGTCGATGCGCACCTGGTTGAGCTCGGCCTCCAGGCTGTTGATGATGGACTGCAGCTGGTTGAGCTGGAGACTGTAGCGGGACTCTGTCTCGTGAAGAGTGCCCTCCAGAGCCGCTTTCTGTGGAGGAGACGACACGCAGAACAGGAGTTAAAACAGGTAAGGGGTGAGAAACAACAAGTCGTTTTCTATGGTGAGACAACACGCAGAACAGGAGTTTAAAAAAGTTAAGGCTCGAGAAACAAAGAGTCGTTTTCTATAGAGAGACAACACACAGAACAGGATTTAAAACAGGGTGAGAAACAAAGGGTCGTTTTCTATGGTGAGTTGAATGTTCCTTGTTGAAAGCATGCAAAACTGTTTATCTGAATGCAAATGCCCATGTGTTAAACTTTTAAAGAAGACGACGGAGATCCATTGGGAAAATACACAGCCGTAATCACGCTTTGTCAGCAAGGCTGTATTGTCTAGTTATATGCAAATTCTTATATGCAAAGGTTATCTGGTCACTCATAGTCACCATAAAATTTGCCATTGTCTCAAAACCTGCATCGAGGAGACTATCTGGTAGATCTACAGCCTGCTTATGTGACTAGGAGAGGTCTGCAGGTATGCTGGCTAATTTACTGTAAATTTGGCAGCATGGTGGCTGTGTACTAACTAACGTCATCGTTTCCCACAGCAAGATGAATGGGATGGTGGCGAAACTCACACACACACACACACACACACACACACACACACACACAGTGACATCAACCGCAAACGTATCAACAGCCATGTTCACACGAGACTCTACTTGGTGCTGACACAGACACGCAAAGCCACCAGAATGTTTACTGGAGGTAATAAGGCGTGAATCCATAGAGGTGTGGTAAGACTCAGTAAGTGTCTGTGGGTTGGTGTGGTGTGTCTGAGTGCAGTCATGAGTCAGTGGCTGAAACCGTAACCTGAAGGGTACGTTTCCCGAACATTAGGCAACTTAATACCATTAACCAATCCTTCTCTGTGATACACCATAGCAGAATGGAATGTCTTGTTTATGATTCTCTCGCTCTCTCCCTCCCTCTTCTCTCTCTCTTTCTCTCTCTCTCCACACCTTGTTAGACACAATTACTCAATACCTGTTGTCTGGCGAACGTGAGTGTAAGACTAGACGAGCCCCATCTTGTGTGACACATGACACATTAAGACAGATGCCAACCGGATCCTCACCAGCGGAGCCTCTTTGCATAAGGTCTTTGCGTAACAAATTGAGCTGTGCCGCGTATTTGGATGCCGTGACCAGTGGAAGTGATAGGACAGGGAGAGCAAAGAGAGGAGTGTGTGTGTGTGTGTGTGTGTGTGTGTGTGTGTGTGTGTGTGTGTGTGTGTGTGTGTGTGTGTGTGTGTGTGTGTGTGTGTGTGTGTGTGTGTGTGTGTGTGTGTGTGTGTGTGCATGTATGTGAGAGAGAGAGAGAGAGAGTGAGAGTGAGAAAAAGTGTGTATGGTCAGGTCAGGCCAGGTGTGTATGTGGCTAAAGAAAGAGTGTGTGTGTGTGTGTGTGAGAGAGAGAGAGAGAGTGTGTGGGGGGTGTAACCCTTACCAGACTGAGCTGAGACTGCAGCTCGATCTGCATGGACTGCAGGGTCCGCTGGAGCTCGCTGACCTCGGTGCGGGACGTCTGGAGGACCTCTGTGCTGGTGGTCACCTGCTTGTTGAGGTCGTCAAACTGGGGGAGCAGGAGTGGGGGGGGGGGGATTAGTGGAAGTTATAATATTCAGTCTCAAGTTTATTTCACTGAGGTGATCTGTTCAGACCAGTAGGCAGACATGATTGCTGACTTTGTAGGTTTGTAAATATGTGTATTGTTGACTATGGATGTGTATTTAGTGGATTGATAGTAAACAATATTATATATTATATAATATATAATCAAAGTAAATATTTTTAACTTTAAGTAAAATCACTTTATTATATAGTGGAGTAATTTTACTTAAAGTTAAAACATTTACTCAGATTAAAATCTGTGTGTGCGTCTGGAGCATGTGTGTACTGTGTGCTACTGGAGCGGCGAGCTCACCTTGACCTTGTACCACTGTTCCATCTCGCGGCGGTTCTTCTCGGTGATGCCCTCGTACTGCGTGCGCATCTCATCCATGACGCGGGACAGGTCCTCCTGGGGCGCGGCGTCCACCTCCACGTTCACCGAGCTGGACGTCATCTGAGCCCGCAGGGCAGCCATTTCCTACGGAGAGAGAAAGCCGGGATGGGACAAAGAGGTCAAACTCTGTCCCTGAAAACCAATGCCAGCTGCACCAGGTTCAATCAGGCAAAACCGGTTGTCTGTATGTACGCAAGGCAAGCTAATGGTTTTAGGGGTGGTAGGTGCCAAAAACAAAACACACGCTGAATAAAGGATAAAGCTGGATAAGGGTGATGGCTGACGTGACTAACATGCTGCTATTCTCAGAAGTACGCTTAGTTTTTTTACAATTTGACATCAGCTGGATTGGCTTCACCATTTATACATCCAAATCTAACATCACACAGTGAGGTATACAAAAGTGATGCAGTCTGAAAGACCCCAAAAAATCTCTACAGAACCACACACTTGCAGTCCGTTATAAACTGAACATTCACTGGATATAGTATTTAAGAACTTGTGAATGTTCACAAGCAGAGGTGTAGTCTAACTAGCTGGGTATACTGTCACAGTGCAATTTATTTGACCGTAGTGGGTATACTGTGGTCAACCCCAAATGTTAATAAATATCTTTGTCTATTTCAAGTGGGTATACTGAGATGGTGATGCTTTTTAGGTGGGTAAGTGTAGTCCTGCGTATAACGTAGACTATACTACTGTTCAGCAGCTCCTTTTTTTCGGACTGGATCTAATATCTGTACACCAATGAGGTCCTCACCTCCTGGTGGTTCTTCTTGAGGTAGACCAGCTCCTCTCTCAGACCCTCGATCTGCATCTCCAGGTCGGACCGGGTCATGGTCAGCTCGTCCAGGACCTTCCTGAGGCCGGCGATGTCTCCCTCGACTGACTGGCGCATTACGAGCTCATTCTCATACCTAACACAGGTTTCAAAAAAAGGTTTGTCACAACACTTGACTGAAGTAGCAATGCTGCCATGTGTGTGAGAGAGTCGCTCAAGAATTATAGATTGCTTAATCAGTAGCCTATCTCAATCTTAATCTTGTTCAAAAGGTGGTTGCACTTCATTGGAATATAAAGTTAATCATTTATTGCCCAATTACATCATGATTGATTTCACTACATAATTGCCCATTACAAAAGTATAAAAATATAAAAGCTATATGATGACGTTAAAGTCCATCTTTCCCAATCAATTTCAGATCGTCCTGACTGACCAAAAACATGTCCTTACTTGAGTTTGAAATCTTCAGCAGCAAGTTTGGCATTGTCGATCTGGAGGACGATCCTGGCGTTGCCTTGACTGGCGATGCTGATCTGAAATTACACCAAATACATGTATTACAGCACGTCCAATAGTTTTGCCACGCAACGATTTAAATGGCTAGCCTATAATGCCATGACTCCATCACGTTCTATTACATTTTTCAAAGTCGATTAACTATTTCAATATAGCTTATCTAAACCACAGCTTATCTAAACTACGGATTTATCACACAAATCAGCATTTTACCTTGTTGCGCAGGTCATCGAGGACTGACTGGTATTTGCTGTAGTCCGATGAGACGATGGTTCTCGTCTCGTACCACTCGCGAATCTGTCGCTCCAGCTGGGCATTGCTCTTCTCCAGAGTGCGGACCTTGTCCAGGTAGGTGGCCAGACGTTCGTTCAGATTCATCATGGTAGCCTTCTCATTTGTATTGACACCGACACCGAGCCCGGCACCGAAGTCCGCGGCACCTCCACCTCCACCCAGAGCCTGAGAGAGGTCAAAGCCGCTCCTGGTGCTGGCTGCGTACGAAACGCGCACATTGCTGCCTCCGGCGCCGCCGTAGACACTTGGTGCGCGGGCAGCGGAGATGCGTCGTCCGTATCCACCCGTAAGGGAAATGGAGGAAGTTCTGGCGCCTGTGCGGATACTCATGATGACTCGATGTCAGACCCAGTCAACGTTGCCAGTGGAGAAGAGTCGAGAGGAGTGGAGCTAGTGATGGGATAGCCAGGAGGTACAGAATATATAGCCCTGCAGGTGGGTGTGGCGGGGAGAGATAATTATTTACGGTGATGAAAAGTCGCCCCACATCAATGGCTTCGAGTAAAAGGTGTGCCATTGCTGGGTGCGCCACGTAGCCTTTGTACGCCCCCCACGATCAACTTTACGATCTTGATATTCCTACCTGATACTATTTGATTCCATCTTATTGTTTACATATTATTTCTGTTTTGAAATGTGTGTGTTTTCCCCCCTCAAGGCTAAGTAGGCATATGTATTTTATATCATTTGGTTAATATAATGAATAGCCTGTTAACATCCACCACAGATGCTCAAACAGGCAAATGGCTACAGGTGAACTTGACCCTGCCATATGTCATGTACTCCGCTTACATAAATTAATGCCTTGCAGTAGGTGGGAACTGCAAGGTTAGACAGCTCTTTTTTTTTTAACTGGGGGCACATATCTAGGGAGCACACACACACACCCACACACTGTCTTACAGTTTGTAACATGTTGGGCAGTGTACTCTTAAAACAAATGTGTTGTCCCTGTCTGAGCGCAAGTTGTGTTGTTTTCAAAACATTGTATATTAAAAAAAAAAAGGAAACAACCCAAACTGTGTTATCCTTATCTGAACACAGAAATGTGTTAAAAAACAGCGCAAGACAAAATCACACAGGCAGGCATATAGGGCCTCACAGCCATGTCGCCCTCAACAATAAATAACTTGTCACTTGATGGTGGTGACCTGTAATGAACCGTGAACCACTGATCACCTGGCCAAGCCCTTAAGAATGTGTCTGATACCAAGCCGGAGTAAAAATGTTGACTTCTGCCATACTGTGTGTGATAAAGAGCGCTGTGTCAGGTAGACACACCTTACACACCTTATATTCCATAAGCAGGCTCTCTTCAGGGCCCCGATGAAACAGGTGCCATGTTTATTGGACAGGGACATCACAGCACTGAGTTTTGGCACACGTCAGCCTTATTTGGTATATTCAAAAGTGCAAAAATGAAAGGGTGGTGGTGTGTGTGTGTGTGTGTGGGGGGGGGGGGGGTTGTTTGTAAAGCTTTCTTTTAAGAGAGCAGTTCAATAAAGGAATGTAGCTTTGTGTATAGTCAAACTCAGGATTATTTTAAATATGATTTATTGAGATATTGTTTTTGGAAACATTTGGAAATATTTTTTAAAGTGTCTTCTTAATAAGACACGGGTATTATGGTATAATGCCCATGGCGCACAAGATATAAAGCCTGGTTCTGTGTGACGGATGATGAAATCCTTCAGAAAACACTCTTTTTTTCAATAGATTAAACAGTCTAATTAGACAGCTCTGGGTTGGCCTTGATGATGATACCGAAGTCTCTACTCAGCAGTCCTTTGAACAAAGTGTGTAGCCTAGAACTGAAACCTAAGCTCTGCTTTTGATTATGCGCTCCTGTTACCAGACAGCATGTCCAATAAAACTTAATCTCCCCCAAGGAGTGGTATCCCAACAAGGCGTTTCTCCCGCGTTAACTCTTTTGCCCTGGTTGGTATGGCTCAAGAGGGCTGCCCTGCCCTGCCCTGACTCGTCGTGCAAATGCTACAGTACACTGCACTGCACACCCCTCCTTGTTCTATGGAACTCGCACACCTAATTGTTTTTTTCTCCTTCGCTTGTTCCCTTTTTCTACTCTGGTGACTGACAAGCACTTGTCATGCTGGCTGGAGGCTATTCTGCAACACAGGTCTCTTGTGTCGTGACACTCAAGAGTTGGTTAATGGTTTTCTCTCTCTCTCTCTCTTTCTTTTTTTCATGGCAGTGTGGTGAATCGCTGATGGCATGTTTGACTTTCTTTTGTTTCTGCACATAGCCTTCAACCAACGGACCAATGCAACCAGATACAGCACACGCTAATTGCTGTTCCCGAGTCATGCAAAAATAATAATCTTGGTGGTGAGAGAAAAGTACTACTACTGGGTGTTGCCCGCTAATTAATTTTTTGTTGTGTTCGGGGGCAGGGGTGGTTGAGAAATTTCCCATGGCCTCTGCACAGCACGCGATGCTCTATCAGCGCGTGCCCTTTGCACCCCAGAGTTGTTCACTGCACTTCAGTTTGATCTGTGGCCTGGTTGGGCCTCTTCATCGGATCAGTCTGGTGAACATACCTTTGGACAAAGCCGTCTGCCAAATAGCATAACCATAACCAAACCTGAGTGGTATAAGATATGGGAGTGAGGTTATTTGCAAAAGCACTTGGTGAAAGTAAAAAGAAAAACATTATGTTTATTATCATAACCTTCAATGCCTAATGCCACACACACTAAGGGGTGTGTGTGTGTGTGTGTGTGTGTGTGTGTTAGTATATAACACTAAGGGTGTGTGTGTGTGTGTGTGTGTGTGTGTGTGTTCGTATATAACAATAAGGGTGTGTGTGTGTGTATGATCTAACCACACTACTTTGTAATATACTGTTTTGTTTTGTTGTGGGTCAGTGAAAGTGTTCAGTACAATTTCACTTGGTAACCTCCTGCTGAAAGTATCAAAGTAATCCTCTTATATGTGAATATCAGAGAACAACCATCTGAAACATTAAGAGATTAGGGGAACAAAAAAACTGTCATGTTGAGGGAGGAGCACCTACAGGAACTCTCACCTTTACTGCATGCAAAGGAAAGTGAAAATATATCACACCTTGTTCTCACTGTTATAAAAATACTTAGAATAAGAAATGTTTATACTGTATATCATGTTTTGATTTTTTCTGTGCATCCAATTTGTCACATAAATCCAAATCAAATCCACGGCGATATTTTCTACCAACACCACTCACTTGTGCCATATTGCTTCATTCAAGATTCAAGGTTCAAGGAATGTATTTGTCACGTGCGGAATTGCACGGATATAAAATCTGTGAAATTGCCCTTTCTGCTGGAGTCCGCTGGGAGGATTGTTATTTTAAACACAAAAATGTTTTACAGATTCCAGACCGTTGCACTAGGTACAGACAATGCTGCGTACCTGTCACCAGCACCTGTCAGAATAATCGCCACCAATCAAATCTAATGAATTTTGTGGGTTCCCGATCTTAGATGTGGTGTGTGGTTTTATGACATTTGAGAAAGTCATTGCAAAGTAATCAGATTGGTAGCTCAAAAACGGCAATGGACGACTGGAGATCAGAGTTTTGCACTGTTCTATAGTGACAGGAACCTATTGTGAGACTGACCTCAGCATGAGTTGTACTCTAGATCAACTTAAGACCTCTCTGAAGTTTTGAATTAACTGAATATTCATGGATCCCATTCTAAATCCACTGCCATTAATATCACAATACTTGGATGGATTTAGAATGGGATGTCGTCAAAGTTCCTGAGAGTATAATGGCAAGCATTTGAATACTTTTGCCCATATAGTGAATCTTTGCATTAATGCATACTGCACATTGTCATTGGAGTCAGAAGACTACGCATTTCACTACCCACTACACCATGTATGACTGTTTGTGAAATTTTTGATTTGATTTGATTTGAATCTACAATTAACTTCTACACTTCTACATCTGTTTGGCAGAGAAACACCCTTTTCATCCGTGTCCTCTTATGCGTCCCTCAGGCCTGTGGTCGGGTCTACTGGCTATTCCTGCTGCTCTTGGCTCTTGGCTTGTTTGACTGCTCCCGCCACCTGCGCTGTCTGCCATTGTTTCCGTCTGTGGAAAAGTTTTGTCCTGTGATCCTGTGTGTGTGCCCCATGTTTTGGGAGGAACCAGACGGCCCGCATTCCCTCGGTGTGGTCCAACAACAGCACAGGTGTGTGGGGTGTGTGTGAGTGTGTGTGTGTGTGTGTGTGTGTGGGTGGTGAAGTTGGGTGGGGTGGGGGTTTTAACTCGTGGGATCTCCACCGAGGATCTCCTTGGCGGAGGGTGCGGCCCCTGTGCAGACTGCCAGACGCTATCTGCCCCAGTCATCGCCATCTGGCAACCCCACGCCCTACGGGGAAATGCTGACAGGGAGACTGTCTGGGCACGGGCCTCGCTATACTATACTGACTCAGGGATGGGACGGGAGGAAGGAAGGAAGGAAGGAGGATTTTCAGAAAAGAAAGAAAGAAAGAGAAAAAGAAAGACAAAGGAGATGGTGAGAGAGAGACGGAGAGAACAGAGAGACACTTGTGGGTGGTCCTGTTTTCATAAGACAGGTAGTAGCATTCAAAATAATGCGGGGGAACTGCTTTGAGTTATTTTCATCTTTTGATTGTCATGTCTAGATGAACGCACAACGCTGTGTTCCCGCTCCTCTCCCCCCGGTCTACAGTGTGTGCCAATATAAGGATTCCCTCACTTGGTGAGACTGCATTGTCAGTAAGGCACAACAACCAGCAAACATTCTGTGATCGAATGTTTTTTGAGTGTCGAATTCTTCTGTCTGCAAATGCAATGTTGTTTTCTTTGTAGCATTCTGCGGGTTGAGTAACACCTAAGACATCTGTCATCTTCACCTACTAGTATGCTAACCAAGTATAAGGACCGCATTCCTAGACAGCTATATGTCACCGCAGATGTGAGAGGTGCGAGACTTGTGTGTCTTTCAACTTTTTCAAAACTAACACTCTTATGTCTTGCTTGTATTGCGAGATCTTTAAAGCATTCCGAACCTCACCCCACGCTAACGTGTTTTACCAACAAACAATGCCACGTATGTGTGTGTCTGTGTGTCTGTGTACACTTTAGCCTTGTGTATTCACAAGCATGAATGCACGCAATGTGGCATCAGAGAACACCTTCAAAGACATCAGCCATTTCAAGTCACACTTGAGCACGTGTGCTCTATGGAATCCTGTATGCATTCCTCTAGTGGACCTATGACAATGCGTATTTACAGTACAGCATGTAAACTTGTGTGTAGCATTACAAAGCACAGATCAACACGATGGGGTGTGCTCAATATTACTTAACTACTGTACAACGTCAAGTAATACTCGATACTCTGTGGTACATATGCTGTAAGATTTTGAATTGCACTAGCAGTATAGGTCAGTAAAGTACCTTAAGTAACGTCTACAGACTAAGAGACATTGAAGCAACCCAGACCTAAAAAATGACCATATATAATCCGTCTTCCACTATGTTTTTGCTTCATGGTGATTTACAAAAGTGTTTCAGTTAGTCTGGACACTATCACGTTGGCCTATAATACGCCTAAAACCCACTTTAGTGTGGAGAGTCATGGAAGCTCTTAAGACTAAAGCTGCCGTGTCTGGTTCTCAAGAACACATGGCAGCTCTCTTCCAATGACAGAGTTATGAGTTGCTTAAAGTAACTACTGGGGCACGCGGTCGTGACGCTATTGTATGGCAGTTAAAGGAGTTAAGGGAGAGGTGAGTTAATGTTTGTGAATGAAAGTGAGGCAGATGACTTGATGATATTTAGAGTCCTCCTGTGCTGTAAAGCCATTAAGAGGCATTTTGAAAGTGTTTTCCAAGAGACCTTTGAACTGCGAAGCTATTGCTCGTAATCAGACCTTGTGGAGAAGAATGCGTGACATGACAACACAGGCAGAGCCATATATGGCCCTGAACACAGGTAAAGTGTATCTTAGCAACATTTACACAAACACTTGCAGTATTCCTTTTCTTAGAGAAGAATAGCGCCTCATCTCTGTTACGCCATGATATCGGCATTTGTGAAATGATTTGTCATGATTTATATATTTGTAATCAGAGAGATACAATCAGCTTTGAACCCAGCGGCTATACGAATATATTTGAGGTAGTAAAAGGCTCCATTAAAAGTTATTGTTATGAAGTTTTCCCTTATCTAAATTTACTTCATCATTTCTGTATAGCCCCTGTCATAACATATGTAATTGATTACTAGGAACACCAGTGAACAATGTCCTCAGCAAACAATGCAGGTACAGTCCTCAAATATAATTCAACACTCTATTAGTAAAATCCAGACTATAGGAGGCAAACAACATGCCCTCAGCCCTGATTCCTGAATTAGAAGGTTAAGAGAACCTTAAATTACCTTTGGTCAAAAAGTAAACACAAACACACACACACACGCGCACACACTTGATTGCACAGCTACTTGCATAAGCAACGACCACTGCTTTTTTATTGCTCGTTACAACTGCTTCAGGAAACACAAGGTGGCCGAACTCCATTTGTATCCAGATTGGCAGATTGTTGTGGTTTGTGCTGCTGCGCTGGCCACTACTCCTGTCCTGTTACCATGTGACCTGGGAGGTCATCTCTCTCGACCTTCTCCTCTTCCACGTCTTCCTCGCGGGAGATCACTTTTCCGTCCACGATCACCTCCTCTATGGTCCTCACCCTCTTGGTCACCTGAGGCTCTATGACTTGAGAGGGAAAAATTGAAGCAAACAAACTCAGAGGCCCGTTTACACACTATAGAATACGTATGCACCACCTTTAATACTAAATGGAGTTGTTGAAGATAATTTTGTAATCGCTGCTTACCCTGCTTAACCACTATAATCTCTTTCTGAATTATTTGCCTGAAAGAAAAAAAAGACAGTATAAATCACATGCAGACCTGTTTTTCTGTCCTCGTAACAAGGTATTATTTATATAAAATAGTATATAATATAATATTTACATAATAAACTACTCATTATACTGAGCAGTTCCTGACAGCAAGGTCTCCAAGTGAAGTTAGGACTAGGAGCTTAGTGCAACCATCCAGCCCAACATGCATTCACACATGTATAGTTCTAGTGAAATGCAACGTACTGTCCGTCCAGCAGTCTCTTGTACTCGGCGATCTCCAGCTCCAGCCGGGTCTTGATGTCCAGCAGCATCTTGTACTCGCTGCTCTGCCTCTCGATGTCGACGCGCACCTGGCCCACGTCGACCTCCAGGACTCTGATGATGGTCTGGAACTGACTGAGCTGCAGGCTGAAGCGGGACTGGATCTCCTGCAGAGACACCTTCAGGGCTGCGTTCTGCGGAGGCCGATAGCACATGCGTTAGCATAACTTCCCAACTATTAGCCGCGGCTACATCGATTTTGCTAAATTTCTCCTGCAGAGACACCTTCAGGGCTGTGTTCTGCGGAGGACGATAGCACATGCGTTAGCGACACGAATAAGAAGCCAGACAGTGTGCATATGAATGCATAATCAAAGGTGTAGCTGTTGTTGACAGATAAGTTAGGGAGACTTCTTTGCTATGATGGTCCTCATTTACTTTTAATTCATCAAATTCACAAGCTTTAGTGTAATTTCCCAACTATTAGCCGCGGCTCATATGAGGTTAATATATGGGGACAGTTAATATGGCATTAATATGGTTTTGTTTTGTTTAACTTGTGTAGCGGGTGCAAATATTGGTGCTGTGCCTTTAAGACAGATTGAGTCTCGTGAACGCGCAGGCTGGGTGTACGAGCGGAGCTGTAACAGAGAGTAACGTGAAGAAATGGAGTCTGGTTGATTGAGTGGTAACAGTCAGAACTGAACTGAAGTTAGAAACTAAATAGCCGTCAACTACAGCCGTATTCGTTGAGTTTGTAAGTCAGTATCACGTCGATATCTTTTACGTTTTATTTTGAGGTGAAGGCGACAAAGTCGGGCTGCATTTGATTTAAAAGTGAAGTTTGCTACGAGAGTGGTTAATGTAACATGGCGGCATATGTTAGGCTACACAGAGGACGGCTGGAAGAGCGTGAGGTGTGAGCCGGAGACAAATGTCTGTATCGTTTACTACACTGTAGTGAATTACGTTTATTTTGTTAGTTTAGAGTTCATTTTGGACGAGTGATTGAGGCATACAGACGGGTTACTTTGGAGAAGCTAACTCTTTGCCTGTTCATCTACAAGAGGAGCCGCCATTACGAGCTCGCGTTGCTGGTGGCTACTATGCGTCAGAGTTAGAGAAGATTGCCCGGGGAAGGTTCCTGCCCTGCCATTTGTCCGACATCCACATGGTGATCTCGCTGGTTGTGGTAATTACCTCCTTATAACAGTTACACTGACAAAACACGCACACACGCGCTCCACACAGCCTGGACAGATCTGAACTGAGAGTGGCTCATACATTCAATTCATTCACACACACGCACGCCGTTCGCACTGTTTGGAGAGAAACTAGACTGTTACTGATTCTCCCTCTCTCACATGGCGCCTGGACTGAACTGAACTGAACAGAATCGCGCCTGCACACGATACTGACAGCTAACGTCATTTCCACTGACTCTGCACACACTAGCCTACCTATGTTGAATGTGAATGTCTGATATTCTGTTTTGGATTGATTGTGTAAACTCAGAACTTTACACTGGTTTTCATGGTTTGATGTTTTGAAGGAATGTGAATTTAATAGAATTACTAATCCTATAAGAAAGTCATTTAAAGTGGATGTCTGTTTAGAGAGGATTGTTAATTCATGTCAACACAACGTCAAAGGTGAATTGATGTTTTCTGATTACCTGTTAAAAAGATAGTTTTCTAAGCACAACTAAAAGTTATCTAAAGGTGCTGTTTTTATGATTTAAAATCTTAGGAAGAGTAATAAATGCATTATTCCTCTTAGTTATTATAATCATCTGTCTTTTGGGTTACTTACCTGGGGGTAGGGGCGCTCCGCCTGATTCAGCTAGACTTTGATAGAGTAGGGGTGAGTGTAGGATACATACATCTCTTGCACCACATTCCCTTCAGGCAGCCACTGGACACTCTTTACATCCTGAAGCCCACTCTAACTTGTCTATTAAGCCTGCATTTAGTCCGGGCTGCTGAACAGGACACAACTTGCTCGTGCATACACGGACATTGGGGCTGTAGCTATTGGGTGTGGAGGACCTAGATCCTGGCCCACTCAAGGCTCCCTAGGCTAAAGTACTACACTATCCCCTACAAGGCGGCGGCAATAACTCCGACCGCCACAATTGGCGTCACGAACAGGATAGAATAAGCAACCTTTTCTCTATTTTTTGTTGTCAATATATGCTGTACTTTTAAGCAGAAGTCATGGCAGAATTAGAGCAGCTTAAGAAACAATTTGACGAGATGCAGGAGAAGTTTCATGACCAAGCTCACGCACTGGTGCAGGCTAGAAACGAGCAAAGAGAAGCTCTGGCGTTAGCTAAATCAGTCATTGATCAGCAGAAAGAAAAGCCCCCTTCAGCTACAGTGTATATTCCCAGAGACCGCAAGATTTCGGATTTCAGTGGTAAGCAAGGTGAGCTGGACGTTGAAGAATGGATCTCATCGATGAAGTCTGCCCTTCAAATCATGAAAGTCCCTGTAGAAGACCAAGCGGAGTTCATCAAACAGCATCTTAAAGCCGAAGCCAAACTCACAGTCAAGTATGTGGCCGACGACAAAGGTAAGGATGCAGCGGGCATATTTGAAGTTCTACGTAAGACTTATGGCGACAAAGCTCCTTTAGGCACCCGGCTCAAAGAATTCTATGACCGCAAGCAGCTGCCTGGAGAGACCATACGTTCTTACGCCTATGACATCCAAGAGAAGCTAATGCGGATTAAGCGCAGAGATGCCAACCGTGTCCCAGATGCAGACGGAATGCTGAAAGAACAGCTGGCTCTTGGGCTTAAAGATGACATTCTGAGGAGAGAAATCAAGAAAAGGTTAAAGGAAAATGTGAGTCTTACCTTTGCTGAGCTAATGCAAGATGCCATCTCATGGTCCGAGGAGGAAGAGATTCAGGCTTCTGATGTTGCACGAAGCAGCTCACGCACCAAAGGCACGGTTAATGCTACGAGGGTGACTGATGAACCTGCTTCATCATTGACAATGGAGGTGCTGCATGAAGCAATACAAAAGATAGCCATCCGTCAAGATGAGCTATTTCAGATGATGGGTCGCAGGGGCAACAGCACGATACAAGGGAAAGACGGGAAAGCAAGAAGCCCACCATTGAGGAACGAAGAAGGACAGTTTATCTGTTACACGTGTAATGAGCCTGGGCACACGAGCAGACGCTGTCCTCTGAACAGGGGAGTTATAGGCATAGCACGCCCTCCCTTCCAGGGCGATGAGCCATCCGAGAATAGGGGAAACAACTCTGTACGGGCAGAGCACCCTGGCCCAGACGTCCCTGTAATTAGAAGTCACCTGGCGAAGCAGCCAAATAACACTTCTGGGGTCCTGAATGAGAGAGCCTTTGGAAACTGCTTGGTTGTTGAAGTGAAGATAGCCGGCGTCAAGACAGACTGCCTTTTGGACACGGGGTCGGAGGTGACTACAATCCGGGAATCTCACTTCCGAGAACATTTTGGACAGGCCACATTGTCCTCCGCCAACTGGGTTCAGCTCACTGCCGCGAACGGCCTGGAAATTCCCCTCCTTGGCTGCTTGGAAGCGGACATAGAGTGCATGGGAAAGACCGTCGGCAGAAAATGTATCTTTGTCCTCAAAGATGAGAGCCCAGATGTGGAAGAGATGAAAGGACTCCCTGGCATCCTGGGAATGAACGTGCTGAGTGAACTGAAAGATCTCTTTGTAGCCACAGACAGTGTGAAGAAGATGAATAAGTACCGGGGAACAGAGGCCAAAGTTCAGAGGGTGCTGGCGAACATCAGAAAGGAGGCAAGGATTTTCGAACAGAGTGACCGAATAGGCTATGTGAAGGTGGCTGGAAGAGAGACAGTCACTATTCCCCCATTCAGTGAACGTATTCTAGAAGGTCGTTGCGGAGGGCCCTCAAACACAAGCTGTCAGGTGTTAGTAGAGGCCACTTCTGGAGTGAGCTTGCCAAAGAGCCTCCTAGTCGCTAATGTGCTTGCCAAAACCACTGATGGTCGTGTCCCCATCCGAGTGCTGAATTCCAGTAAAAATCCGGTGCGACTGAAGCCAAGGTCAAGAGTTGCAGCAATGTATAAGCCACAGCAGGTGCTACCAAAGGAACTCATAGAGTTTGAAGAGAAGGATGGGGAGTTGCATGTGAAGGCTGTTGAAACGGGACTGACCCAGTCTGAGGGGAGTGAAGCAGAGCAGCTACCTGTCCCTGTTGAAGTTAGTCTAGAAGGGCTTTCTCCCCTCCAGTGTCAGAAGCTCAGAGATTTATTAGCCAAGCATCAGGATGTGTTTTCAAAAAATGACTCAGATTTTGGATACACCACTTCTGTTACCCACAGTATACCGACAGGAGAGGCCCCGCCCATTAAGCAGCGGCATCGTCGGGTTCCGCCTCAGGTCTTCCAACAGTTTAAGCAACACATCCAGGACCTAGTCTCTCAAGGAGTTCTTAATGAGAGTTGTAGCCCCTGGGCCTCACCCGCTGTGATCGTGATGAAGAAAGATGGCAGTGTGAGGTTTTGTTGCGACTACCGAAAGCTAAACCAAGTGACCTGCAAAGATGCCTACCCACTGCCTCGGGTGGACGAATCGCTCGATGCATTAGGGAAAGCGCAGCTGTTTTCGACCTTGGACTTAACCTCTGGCTATTTCCAAGTGGCCATGGATGATGCAGATCGGGCTAAAACAGCAGTCACCACTCCATTTGGTCTGTTTGAGTGGTCACGGATGCCATTCGGGCTATGCAACGCCCCGGCCACATTTCAACGACTTATGGGCGTGGTGCTGGGCGATCTGACGTTCGAGGTGCTACTCATTTATTTGGACGACGTCATAGTTTTCTCCAATGACTTCGACACCCATTGTGAAAGACTTGAACTCGTGTTCTGTAGGTTGAGGCGGCACGGCCTAAAACTGAAGCCTAGCAAATGTCACCTCCTGAGGGAGGAAGTAAAGTTTCTCGGCCACATAATCTCTGCTCAAGGCATCCAGGTGGATCAAGAGAAAGTGCGAGCGTTGGAGACGTGGGCAGCTCCTAAGTCAGTGAGAGAGGTGAGGCAAGTCCTGGGGTTCATGAGTTACTACAGAAGATTCGTCCCCAGGTTTGCCCACCTTGCTCGGCCCCTCCATGCTTTGGTCGGCAAGGGACTTAAAGATGGGCTTGCAGAGCCATTCAGATGGAGTGATGACTGCCAACATGCTTTTGAAGAGCTGAAACGTAGCCTGATGAACCCACCCGTTCTTGCCTATCCCGACTTCACCTTACCTTTCATACTCACCACCGATGGAAGTCTACAGGGCCTGGGGGCCGTTTTAAGCCAAAAGCAGGGGGGAGTCGAGTATGTCATTGCCTTTGCCAGCCGAGGCCTGCGTGGGGCTGAAAAGAACGACAAAAATTACAGTGCGTTCAAATTAGAGCTGCTTGCTCTCAAGTGGGCGATAACAGAAAAATTTAAAGAATATTTAATGTATTCCAAGTTCACAGTTGTATCAGATCACAACCCGCTGCGCTACCTGGGATCTGCCAACTTAGGAGCAGTAGAGCAGCGCTGGGTAGCCCAGCTTGCGGATTACAATTTTGAAGTCTGTTATAAGCCTGGTCGTCAAAATGCGAACGCCGATGTCTTGTCAAGAATCCCGGCAGTCACAGAGCCAGATGAGGAAGATTCAGGGAAGGACTTCATACGCCTAGGATCGGACGAAGTGCGGGCCTGTCTCTGGCCTGGGCCTGAAGAGAAAACAGGTGCAGCCAAGGTGGAAAGGGCCACGCAGAATGTCATAAAGAGAACTGTGAGTGGCTTCAGCTGGCCTGAGATAGAACAGGAGCAAAAAAGGGATCCCAATGTCCAGCCTGTCTACTCAGCTGTGTGGAACCACAGGAAGCCCACTCTGTTGGAACTGAGGGACATGGACCCAAAGCTGAAGCGACTTGTCAAGCAGTTTGAGCGGCTAGCCCTTCAAAAAGGAGTCCTGTTTCGATCTATCCGCGATCCGAGAGACGGGGAAGAAATTCGGCAGTTAATTGTCCCAGAAAGTTTGCAGCGTCGAGTGTTTGAAAGTCAGCATGAACATGGTGGGCACTTCGCAGAACAGAGCACTCTTGAGCTCATGAGGCGGAGCTATTACTGGCCGACAATGACCAACGATGTGCAGGCTTGGATTAAGGAATGCAAACGTTGTACTCTGGCAAAAGACGTCTTTCCCAAAATTAAGGCTCCAATGACCTGTACGAACATTACGGCACCTCTTGAGGTGGTGGCGATGGATTACACCCTGCTTGAGAGATCCAATGGGGGGTATGAAAACGTGCTTGTGCTTACCGACATGTTCACTCGGTTCACAATTGCAGTGCCGACCAAGAATCAAACTGCATACACTACAGCCAAGAACCTCATAAAGCACTGGTTCGTTCATTATGGATGCCCGGCACGACTGCATTCAGACCAAGGGCGCTGTTTTGAGGCCAACGTGATAAAAGAGCTGTGCAAGATCTACAGAATAGGTAAGAGCCGCACCAGCCCCTACCACCCTCAGGGCAATGCCCAATGTGAAAGGTTCAATCGAACTATGCACGAAATGCTGCGGACATTGCCTGCTGAGAAGAAAAGGAGGTGGGATGAATACCTTTCTGAGCTCGTCATGGCTTACAACAGTCGCATCCATTCCTCTACGGGGTACTCACCTTTTTACCTGATGTTCGCCAGAGATCCCAGGCTGCCGATGGACATCTTAGGGGGAAAAGACCTGGAGGATGAAGAAGTGGATAATCTTGACGACTGGGTAAAGACTCATCATGAGAAGTTCAAAACAGCAGTGGAGGTTGCTAATGCTGCAGCGCAGGATGCGTCCAGAAGAAGGAAAAGAGCCTATGACCGCAGGGCTGCTGGAGCTCTCATGAGAGCTGGTGATCGTGTTCTCTTACGCAATCACTCCCATCGGGGCAGAAATAAGATAGGAGATAAGTGGGAACCCTTTCCCTACATTGTGGTCAAACAGAACCACGGTGACATCCCCGTTTACACTATCCGTCCTGAGACGGGAGGCCCCTCAAAAGTGGTTCACAGAGACCAACTCAGACTCTGTACTTTCCAGTCCCTACCACCACGTCCCATAGGCAGGCACCAGCTAAGGAAGGACACTGTCCCGGACACTGACACAGACTGCCCCGACATAATTTGCATCCCTGCCACTACACACACGCCCAATGCCATGCCCAACACAGACATGGGGAATAGAGAAGTGGTGGAGGAGCATTCCAGTAGTGGGGATGAGGTTGATGGGGAGGCCATAGAGGTTGATGGGGAGGCCATAGGGGAGCCTGTTAGGCACATGCAGGAAGAGCTGGGAGCTACGGGAGGGTCAGACGCAGGGAGTGAGAGTGAAAGTGTGTTTGAACCTAGGCGGTCTCAGAGACAGACCAGGGGTACACTTCCCTCTAGATTCAGGAGTGATTATGTTCTGAAGTAATGTGTGAAAATTAAAGTGTTTTAAGAATATCTGTATGTATGACTATGTGTTTGGATGTTAAAATTTGAGTAATGACAAGTGTTCTAAAGCATCCTCATGTACTTGTTGAAAATGCACTGTTTGATACTGCTATTCTGTGTTATGACATGTTGTGCTATCCTCTGTGTTTCAGGGATCATGGTGGATGTCGGAGGACATGGCAGGGTTTAGCAGGGGGGAATGTAGCGGGTGCAAATATTGGTGCTGTGCCTTTAAGACAGATTGAGTCTCGTGAACGCGCAGGCTGGGTGTACGAGCGGAGCTGTAACAGAGAGTAACGTGAAGAAATGGAGTCTGGTTGATTGAGTGGTAACAGTCAGAACTGAACTGAAGTTAGAAACTAAATAGCCGTCAACTACAGCCGTATTCGTTGAGTTTGTAAGTCAGTATCACGTCGATATCTTTTACGTTTTATTTTGAGGTGAAGGCGACAAAGTCGGGCTGCATTTGATTTAAAAGTGAAGTTTGCTACGAGAGTGGTTAATGTAACATGGCGGCATATGTTAGGCTACACAGAGGACGGCTGGAAGAGCGTGAGGTGTGAGCCGGAGACAAATGTCTGTATCGTTTACTACACTGTAGTGAATTACGTTTATTTTGTTAGTTTAGAGTTCATTTTGGACGAGTGATTGAGGCATACAGACGGGTTACTTTGGAGAAGCTAACTCTTTGCCTGTTCATCTACAAGAGGAGCCGCCATTACGAGCTCGCGTTGCTGGTGGCTACTATGCGTCAGAGTTAGAGAAGATTGCCCGGGGAAGGTTCCTGCCCTGCCATTTGTCCGACATCCACATGGTGATCTCGCTGGTTGTGGTAATTACCTCCTTATAACAGTTACACTGACAAAACACGCACACACGCGCTCCACACAGCCTGGACAGATCTGAACTGAGAGTGGCTCATACATTCAATTCATTCACACACACGCACGCCGTTCGCACTGTTTGGAGAGAAACTAGACTGTTACTGATTCTCCCTCTCTCACATGGCGCCTGGACTGAACTGAACTGAACAGAATCGCGCCTGCACACGATACTGACAGCTAACGTCATTTCCACTGACTCTGCACACACTAGCCTACCTATGTTGAATGTGAATGTCTGATATTCTGTTTTGGATTGATTGTGTAAACTCAGAACTTTACACTGGTTTTCATGGTTTGATGTTTTGAAGGAATGTGAATTTAATAGAATTACTAATCCTATAAGAAAGTCATTTAAAGTGGATGTCTGTTTAGAGAGGATTGTTAATTCATGTCAACACAACGTCAAAGGTGAATTGATGTTTTCTGATTACCTGTTAAAAAGATAGTTTTCTAAGCACAACTAAAAGTTATCTAAAGGTGCTGTTTTTATGATTTAAAATCTTAGGAAGAGTAATAAATGCATTATTCCTCTTAGTTATTATAATCATCTGTCTTTTGGGTTACTTACCTGGGGGTAGGGGCGCTCCGCCTGATTCAGCTAGACTTTGATAGAGTAGGGGTGAGTGTAGGATACATACATCTCTTGCACCACATTCCCTTCAGGCAGCCACTGGACACTCTTTACATCCTGAAGCCCACTCTAACTTGTCTATTAAGCCTGCATTTAGTCCGGGCTGCTGAACAGGACACAACTTGCTCGTGCATACACGGACATTGGGGCTGTAGCTATTGGGTGTGGAGGACCTAGATCCTGGCCCACTCAAGGCTCCCTAGGCAAAAGTACTACACTATCCCCTACAAGGCGGCGGCAATAACTCCGACCGCCACACTTGCATAAAACGCTGTCCTGCGGCTTATACACAATGTGGCTAATACACAGGAAGTGACATTACTGTAGTGACATGAACAAGAAGCCAGACAGTGTTCATATAACAACGGTGCAGCTGTAGTTGACAGATAAAGTCATAGAGACTTCTTAGCTATGATGGTCCTCCTTTACTTTTAATTTATTCAAAGCCTTCATGGCAATCACAGATAAGAACACTTAGGTATTAACGGCTATTGGGATATGTGCTACAAGTGAATAAAGTAGTTGTCCTAGCCAGAGGAAGCCAAGTTCATGACCTCACAGGTGTTGGTCGCTGAAACCGAAGGAGTCTGTTTGACGGGAAAGCAATTCCAGTAAATCCCTATTCTGCTGACACATAGACCCGTAATCCAGGCATGTTTTACTTTGACGTTCAGGTGTAACGTCACAAAGTAGCGTATCTGTATAGGGGTAGGTATGCGTCTGAGGTGTGTCCCTCGTGTGACTCACTGTGTAAAGCAATAAGGCCAAGGGCCACATATCAAACACACTGAACGCCAGAAGCAGCGTGTACATGGGAGTGGAATGCACAATGTACAAACATGTATTGAAGATAAGATAAGAAACACTTTATTCATTCCGACGAAATATTTATTGTGTCAATAACATCTCCATTAAATATACGGCTTCAATTAATGAAACTATAGTGGGCCAATTGTCATGGTCTTAATGAAACTACAGTGGGCAAATTGTCATAGTCTTAATGAAACTATAGTGGGCCAATTGTCATGGTCTTTTCTTGCATTTTGCTGGGGGGTTTTTTGCTCAGAGAGGGAGAGAGAGAGACAGAGAAAGAGAGAGAGGAGGAGGAGGAGGTGAAGTGGAGTTATGCAGGGGGTAGCAGCTCAGACTGAATGAAGACTGGGACATTTCTGGGAATGAGTGGAGAGAGAGAGAGAGAGAGAGAGAGGAGTAGGAGGCTAAGTGGAGTACCCGTAATTTCCCGACTATTAGCCGCGGCTTATACATTGATTTTGCAAAATTTATTCCACTATGAGGTTAATACAGGGGGGCAGCTAATATGATGTTAATATGGTTTGTTTCTTGTAACTTGCATAAAATACTGTCCTGCGGCTTATACACAAAGCGGCTTATATGCAGGAAATTACTGTAGGAGCTCACCAGACTGAATGAAGACTGCAGCTCGATCTCCAGCTTCTGCACGGTTCTCCTCACTTCACTGAGCTGAATGTGCAGCCTGTCCAGCTCAGTGTTCCAGTCAAAGCCATCTGGGTTTAACTCCGTCACCTGAAAAGATGACAAGAGGAAAGTGGAGAGTTGATGTCTTATGCAAAGTGACATTTTCAGTCATTGCCCTGAAAAGTCTCTTGCCATATTGCTTGTTATGTAGAATGGACAGCGTGCGTGCGTGCATGCCTGCGTGCGTGCGTGTATGCGGATATGCGTATATGCGTATGATATGCATACATATTTGGGAAAACTGGACTGAAAGTCACATCACGCCCCCCCACCTTGGTCTTGTACCAGAGCTCGATCTCGCGTGTGTTCTTGATGATGGTGGCCTCGTATTGGGCGCGCATCTCATCCAGGATCTTAGCCAGGTCCTCCGGGGGCGGGAAGTCCACCTCCACGACCACCAGATGCTTCTTCACCTCAGCTCTCAGCACGGCCATTTCCTACGGCGGGCAAGATACGAAGACGAATAACACAATATTAGTAGAGAGTAGAAAATATTATGTGTCATAATGTCTGTGAAGATATACCAAGTCCTGTCTAGTACACAGGGGTGTAGTGGTAAAATATGAGGTCGGCAAACTACTGTATGAATTCTATGATCACAGTAAGGTCAAAGTCAACTTTAGCACAGTATCAAATACAATGGTCATTCAAAGTGCTGCATGCACCATACGCATCATATTTTTCGAATGCCATTCAGAACATGTTTGATGATGGAGGTTATTGTCCATACATGTTTACAACAATACCAGTCGTATTAGCTGGTTCCTAGAGTTTTGATGAGTGCACGCATTATGTTTTGAGAGATGGATAAACTCTATTTCTTTCATTTCAGAGGGGGATGACTGTGTTTACTTGAGTTTAGCCTCCAATACATCCCTGCTGGTACATTATTATTATTTCAGTAATGCTCATTTCGATGTTCATTTTCATTTTCCATTGTAAATGCCCCTGGACCTCATCATGATGGGCCGAATCTCTTTGAGTACTCTATTATGGCAATCATTGTTGGATTAAAGATGCTTTAGGCTAATGTCGTTTTAAAGGAATACTCCACTTAAACTATGTTATTCCTCTAGCTAGGATGAGTTGATACATAGGCCTACCTCTAGCATCTCAATGCGTGCGCTCAATCTTCCTGTGCTAAGCTCAGTGCTAGTGTTTCCGCGCACCAGGAAGAATGAGTGCATGAGACGCTAAAGGTATGTATGAACTCATCCTAGTTAAAGCAACACTGAAGCACTTTAGTGTATGATGTATTGCGACATCAAAGCAATTCAAAGTTTCGTATGTCTCATTTCATCAAACTACAGATACGCTACCCAATCTGGTAAAGTTACATAGCGCAGTTATAGCCGATAGAGGGCTGCAAAGTGAAAGCAGAAGTGCCGTTCACCCTGTTACGAGTTGATGAACCGCTGAAATGATTTTGAAAACATTATTTCAAGGTAAGGGTGCTTTAAGAGAACAACATAGTTTAATAGAAAAAAAGGGTGAAGTGTTCCTTTAAAGTTCGGTTTGATTGACTCACATGCACATGTCCCAAGCTAAAGCTAGCTAGCCATTACATTTCCCTCCATGGGCAAACTACTAAAGGAGGTGTTACTGTAATTACTTCTCTGAACATTTACATGCGTCAAAGACGAGGTTACAATTGTTGGCAATTCTCGTCAGGAAGCGTGTGTGCGCTACACAGATGCATGACAATGCCAGGTCTCTTGGACTAGCTAGCCATTACATTTTCCTCAATGGGTAAACTGCTAAGACTGCTATCTTCCCCTATAAGAACATCTCTGTCACTGCCCTCTGGTGCTAGCCTGGCAAGCCAAACTACACAGAAATGTATAGTCTGGGGTCGGACCATTCACAGAGATGAAGCCTGTGGGTGGGATGAACAGTTGTCTTTCAAACTGCCTCTGCACGTAATAGGCCAGCATTTGTGACCAATCATAGCCGGTCGGCAAAAAGGCAACAGGGCTGCCAAGTTTCAGAAAATTGCAAGCGACAGTGAGATGCGTTCGTCGAACATTTTTTGGACTGTATGTCACACTCAAAGCGTGACACTTGGCAGCTCCAATTAGAGCCGCTTTTTCAAGTGTGAACTTACCAAGACAGAGGCAAATAGATGTTACACAGCTCTGCAACAAGGCCTACAATGATAGACGTAGCAGCCTTAACGTTAACTTGGAGACTCAAAGAGAAACAGCGAATCAACAGTGAAGAAAATCTAGCAAGCAGGAGAACGTTTTAAATCTAATTATCGGAGTCGGCGCTGTTGTGTGTGAAAGAGAAGTTAGATGCCAAGACCCGCCTTTCGTTGCTTCTGATTTGTTTATTGCGTGATGCCTTCGGGCTCAAGGACTCCGTCAAAGATCATTAAGGGGCGGAGCAAGATACTTCATGAGAAGCCACTTCCTGGAACCCGAATCGCAAGAGGGGGGGTCAAAATCCCCCTTTATGCAGAGCAGAGGCAGCAACTGTTCCATTGAAGTCTATGGACATAGATCAGAATTTCGACTATATGCTAAAATCTCCATTCTCTAGAGTTAGGAATGTGAATTTTGGGCACGGTTTCATGACCCTCAACCCCTTCTGACCACTTCAGGTACATTTTTAGCATTTTTGAGCATTCCCGTCTGGAGAAAATCGACTTTATATCAGGTGTGCCCCTCTTGTTTATTCTGCTTGTTGGCCGGTTGCTACGTACGCTCTACCTTGACAACACATTAGCCAGCCAGCTGAACCAAATCCTGATTTGTGACCCTGTAAAGCGGAACCAGTCGTTTCGGTAAAATGTATTAAATTAAGTTATTGTGCTCACGTGAACGGCCATAAACTAAGCTTTCCAACGATATGTATATCGAGGGTATTACACAAACTATCGCTAAGATAACCGCATCCAAAGTTGACATGGTTCTCCTGTCACGATATGCCAGAAGAGGAGAAATCACCTTTTTAAGCGGCGCGTGCACAACGGAATGACAGCAAATGTGTTGAATCTTCGCCGGGTTTAACAGTCAAAACGTATGTTTTTCCGTGAAATGCGTTCACGATATGAAACTGTAGACTGTATACAGTCGAATTATGCGAAAACGTGAAATTCAACATTTTAACCCGGAAGTTTGTTATTGTTGATTTTCTCAAAAATAACGTTGTGCGCAAAACGACTGATTTCGCTTTGAATAGTCACATTTGTGCTAGCGACGATCAGATGGCGCTGGGGTAACTTAATGAGAGCAGCGACATATTTCCATTATTCCATTGATGTTTTTATTCAATTCCTTGAAAGTGTACATGCTTTGTGTGTGTTACTTCCATATTAGAACTAATAAATGTAGAGGGCTTGAAAGAGCAGCAAGATTATTTTGGAACATCATCAAGCATTGATAATCGAGTGCTTGATTTTGTACACCTGTGGAAAGGGACCTGATGAAACCCATGAATACGTCTGACACGCAATGACGCGCCTCTTTATGCAGAGGAAGTGATCCCCGTTTTGCGCCCATAGACATGAACTACGACGACGTATCTTGCTACGCCTTAAGGATCTTTGACTCCGTACACAGACAGAGCGTTCTGATTGGCTAGGCTGAACTCGAGCCTGGCGCAGGCTTGTCCTCAACGGTGCGACCCTAGACCATCCCGCTAGGCAAAAATATTTTTGGCCGCTAGGGTGCGTCTAGATTTCTAGGCTACTCTGGGGCAGCATTACCTCCAGGTGGTGCTTCTTATTGTAAACCTTTTCCTGTCTCAGACCCTCGATCCGCGTCTCCAGCTCGGAGCGCGTTAAAGTCAGCTGGTCCAGGAACTCCTTGAGGCTGATGTTGTCAGCCATCACTATCTGGTGTATGGCGAGTTCACTCTCGTACCTAAACAGTTCAACAGATTTCATCAGGATAGCAACACACACACAAACACACAAAGATGGAGAAAATAGATAATGCACATACAGTGAACCTTATTAATGAGATATGAGCTGACGCAATAACTTCTCACAGAATCCTCATCTCTGAATCTATCTGACAACATGCTTCAAAAAGCCATATGAATGGATTTATTTGTTGTATTCCAGATTTGTTTTTTAACTGAAAGGAGCACTATGCATGTTTTAGTTGCCTGACAAAACTGTACCTCAAAAAGTGTCAAATTCTTGCATAATGTGTTGCTTTAATGTAGAAATATGAAATATCATTGTTTCTAGTCTAAAATGATTATAGGATTTCAGGTCAGGCATAATTTACTCACTTCATTTTGAAGTCATCAGCAGCACATTTGGCGTTGTGAATGTCCAAATAAACCTTTTCCTTCTCCTGGTCGGCCATGGAAATCTTCAATAAGAGAGATACTATTAAGTGAATGTTCACTAGACAGATGTTGCTGGCCAAGCTAGAAATCTCTATAAAAATACACAAGACATTTCTATAGAATCCCATCATTGTATTGCTCAGTATCTTCATACAGCCATACTTCATAAATCAGCGTGGCTTAAAGGGATATTCCGCCATTTTTGGAAATACGCTCATTTTCCACCTCCCCTCGAGCAAAACAAACGATATTTACCTTGTTCCCGTTCATCCAGCCATTCTGTGAGTCTGGCGATACAACTTTTAGCTTCAGCCTAGCATAGATCATTGAATCGGATTAGACCATTAGCTTCTTGCCTGCTAGCTTCATGTTTAAAAGTGACTAAGACTTCTGGTAATTTTCCCATTTAAAACGTGTCACCTCTCAAGTTAGAAAGTGCAATTATCACCAACTGAAAATGAAACCTGGCGTTTTTAGGCTGATTTGACATGGAACTACACTCTCATCTGGCGTAATAATCAAGGCAACTTGCAAACGTACCATAGGCGCAGTGATATCGTACGCAGCATCTGAAAATAGTCCCCATAGACAACAAGCAGTAGTAGTGCCAGTAGCTGCAAGTTGCCTTGATTATTACGCCAGATGAGAGTGTAGTTCCATGTCAAATCAGCCTAGAAAAACGCCAGGTTTCATTTTCAGTTGGTCTTATTGCACTTTCCAACTTGAGAGGAGACACGTTTTAAATGGGAAAATTACCAGAAATCTTAGTCACTTTTAAACATGAAGCTAGCAGGCGAGAAGCTAATGGTCTAATCCGATTCAATGATCTATGCTAGGCTGAAGCTAAAAGTTGTATCGCCAGACTCACAGAATGGCTGGATGAATGGGAACAAGGTAAATATCGATTGTTTTGCTCGAGGGAAGGCGGAAAATGAGTGTATTTCCACAAATGGCGGAATATCCCTTTAAAGGGCTTAGGTTTATTTTTTGAAGTATCAAGTCAAGTATAAATTGTTGGCTTTGCAAGATAAGCGTTTCCTATGGTGAGCAGTAAATGCCAGTCTCGTACCTTTCTAAAGAGGTCTTCGATGATGACGTGGTACTGGCTGTAATCTTCGGACACGATGATCCTCTGGCCGTAGCACTCCTTGATCTTCACCTCCAGCTCGGCGTTGGCCATCTCCAGCGTGCGCACCTTCTCCAGGTACGTGGCCAGGCGGTCGTTCAGGTTCTGCATGGTGGCCTGCTCGTCGTAGTGGAGGCCCACGCCGAGGTTCGACCTGAACACGGAGGCGCGGTCGAAGGACGAGCCCCTCTCGACAACGGCCGGCCCGAAACACGCCGAGGTGCGCGCTCCGCTGCCGCCCGCCCCGCCGTACACGCTCGAGGAGCTTCTGACCACGCTGCCCTGTCGGTACACGGAGGAGCTCCGCTGCACACTCTGGAAGGATTTGACGCTCATGGTGAATCAAGAGGCTGCAGGTGGGTCGCTCGGGCAGTCTTTTGTCAGTGATGCAAAGGACAGGTGTTGATGATCGAGGTATCAGGTGTAGGATGGAACACATATACTGTATATAGCTGGGAGAGTGGTGTGTGATGGGGGTCTGTTTGCTGTTAAGGATCGGGGAGGCACCAAAACGCATCAAGTGTGAAATTCTGTGGAAGGTGCACCTGCATGCATCACACCTGACACCGGGCAGCGAGATTAGCAGTTTTGTTACTATCTTGATGGAAAGCACATTATTTCCATACATGTCATTTAACACTAACATAGTTGACATTCTCAGTGATATTTAATGCTGATATAGATCAGTCTACGGAGATGTGTCTACTTCCTCATTTACGTTGTTATTTATGTGATGAACAGCTCTTGCTGAATTGGCCCTTGAAGGGCTAAATTAATGTTGTGTGCACATATCGATCGTCATACAGCTTGCATGCATAGTGTGCACAGAGATTTGTTTTCTTTTTCATTATTTCTCATTTTCATTCCATTATGTGTATGCCAATTTTTATTTCGTTGGACTCGACAACAACCAGTCCCTGACTGAAACACAGCGGTAGGTGTGCACCACACCACACATGCATAAGCTCATGCTGCACTCCTGCCCGATGAAAGACTTCAGACGTCAGAGGAAGTTGAAGCGGAACAACGGTTGGTCAGTGATCAAGGTTGGTCAGTGATCTTTGCTTCCATCAGTCAGCTCACACTGCACTGTCCAGTGAAAGCCTTCCTTGGTGCCCCCATCGTGTAACTTCACCAGTCTCTTCCTGGATTCAGTGAGCGGCACTATTCATGACCTGCAGAGGTCAGCTTTAAGTCTCTGGCTAGATGTCCTCTCTCGTGTGGCCCTCTACAAGTGTCCTCAAGTGGTAGTATTACTCCCAGACTTTGACAAATTTTCAGTTTCAGCAGCATCTTCCAGCTCATCCGTCAAATCACAATGAGAAGCTTGTGCCCAGATGCATGTCAAATAGACTCCGAAAATTATTTTATTCCGACTTCCATTTCCATTTTAAACAATTTGCCAGAATTGTTTTAAATGTATTAATCTATTCATTTTCGGTAACACTTTATAATAAGGGTACATGAATTCTCCTGAACTAATGCATGAATTAATGCATGAATTAAACATTAGTTAATCCATTAATATATCATGAATCATTATGACTTAACATGAATTCACTGATTGTCATTAATGAATTAATACATAAATAACTCATCATCTTAAGCATTAAGTACGGTTGGCACATTATCATGAATCATGATTAATTAAGCATGATCATGATGACTTTTTGTCAGACAAAATCTTGGACATCACCGTCATGGAGAAAAAAGAAAAGTAATTACACATGAATTCATGTTAACTAAATGTCATGAATTATCATGAGTTAATTCATTAACTCATGCATTAATTATACATGAGAATCTCATAAATAAACATGAATTAATAGTATGTCATTAATGACATCAGGTATGGACAACAAATTCATCTTGAGCATTAGGTAGTGGGTAAATCATTATGAATAATGATCAATTACACATGATCATGGTGATTTCTAGGTAATTGAAATGTGCTCCAAGGGGTAAGTAAACTATACATTAACTCATCATGAACTAATTAAGACCATTTTCAGAGAATATCGAAGAATCCACATCGTTCAAATATAGGCATGTCCTCATTAGCTAAGCATTATCTTTTCATTAGTTAATCATGTCTGTGGCCCCTCAGATAAAGTGATGAACAGGTGGTGCTTTAAATGCATGAAGTTTGATGTCATGCAAAAATGGTCAATTTACATTAATTAATGATGAATTACTCATGAGTTCATCATGTTTGTGGCCCCTCACCTAAAGTGGTAAATGGACCCTTCTTTATCACTGACGAAAGAAGTGGATTCTTCGATATTCTCTGAAAATGGTCTTAATTAGTTCATGATGAGTTAATGTATAGTTTACTTACCCCTTGGAGCACATTTCAAAAACCTAGAAATCACCATGATCATGTGTAATTGATCATTATTCATAATGATTTACCCACTGTACCTAATGCTCAAGATGAATTTGTTGTCCATACCTGATGTCATTAATGACATACTATTAATTAATGTTTATTAATGAGATTTTCATGTATAATTAATGCATGAGTTAATGAATTAACTCATGATAATTCATGACATTTAGTTAACATGAATTCATGTGTAATTACTTTTCTTTTTTCTCCATGACGGTGATGTCCAAGATTTTGTCTGATAAAGTCATCATGATCATGCTTAATTAATCATGATTCATGATGATGTGCCAACCGTACTTAATGCTTAAGATGATGAGTTATTTATGTATTAATTCATTAATGACAATCAGTGAATTCATGTCAAGTCATAATGATTCATGATATATTAATGGATTAACTAATGCGTAATTCATGCATTAATTCATGCATTAGTTCATGAGAATTCATGTACCCTTATTATAAAGTGTTACCTTATTTTCTTATTTATTATTGTGTTTTAGCTACCGTGGGTATTTTGTGTTTTGCTCTATTGTTGTGTGTCTTGTCCTTATGTATACCTGTCTGCTGGCTGCACAAATAATTGCCTCTTGGGGACAATAAAGTTACCTTGACCTTGAACTTGACCTTTTAGTTTAGTCGTCTCTGCACTCCAGTTGTTTGAACGGCAGTAACAATTTTCTTTTCACTCCATCCCAGTTCTAATGGGGCGTGTGGTTTTAACGGCCGTAATGAATATATATGATTCATGATATATTAATGGATTAACTAATGCGTAATTCATGCATTAATTCATGCATTAGTTCATGAGAATTCATGTACCCTTATTATAAAGTGTTACCAATACTTGTATCAATGACAACAGTTGTCCGGCCAGGATATTGTCATTTAAGAAAGTGAAGTTGCAGCCCACAACTGATGTTAATGTTTACATGTTGTGTTTTGGCCTGATGCGCCACCCTCCACCAATCTACTAATCACAAAGTCAGTTGTTTTTTCGGCATCTGGGTTGCCAGCTCTGCTCTAGTTAGTGTACACCGCTCTACAGTATTTTGATAGTGATTGCAGTAGTAGTAGTAGTAGTAGCAGCAGTAGTAATAGTAGTTTTGGCCAAAATCCTACACACAGTTCCTTTTATTGGTTCATTAAACTCTAGACAAATAGTTTCAGAGGTGTAGCAAAAACATCTTGCTTGTAAATGAAGGTTTTTAAATACAGTATGGTTTATTCAATTCTAAAGAATAAGCATGTCCATGGAAGCCATAACATGGCTAAAAAAAGTGAAAAATGGACATCAATGGAATCCTTTCCTGTCTGCAGAGCAAATTCAAATGTGCTTACGGGTTCATCTTGGTTCATCCAGGCTGGCAAGTGCACATCACTTTAGCTCTTCCATCTCCAAATTGGGCCAAGGAGTGGCATTTCAACACTCCAATCGGCGCACGGTTCCTCGACCCTACCCTGGATGCCAAGATGAATCAGCATTGTCCAGACATGCCACAGTGAATCCTGACGAATTCTCCCATCCCTGTTCCTTGTAACCCACACGTGCAAATTGTTTTATCGACTGACGGGCACATCCCATGCTGGAGGCAATGTACAAATTCCGGGTGTCACGATGGATTAAGGAGGCCTAATTGTTTTCTCTTTCTGTTCTTCTATGTTCTGAGAGGTTAAGCCAAACACAAGTCTTCAGTTATCCCTCTATTTATGTCTAATTTGTGCAAAAGACATTGATTTACATCAAATTTATTGGGCTACATTAAAAGTACTTATGTTAGACACATACAGTATAGTAACACTGGAGAGATCAGTTGAGACATTCTCTCAAATGACACTCTCTATCACAAAACCATTTTCCTTGTGAAACAATGTGTATGAACCCTAGTAAGGCTGTATGACTATACACGGCAGACCGGTCCGGTCAGAAAATTAAAACAATTACTCTGAAATAATTATCTGGGTTGCGAAAAAGTGGGCTGGCCCTTAATTGGTAACTATTATCTCTTGCGCTTCATTGGTAACAAGCGTGAGAACTCTCAAGACTCGAGGCCTATATGGGTTTGATAGCCTGACCTGTGCTTCCCTGTTGGCTCAGCACACACAGCTTAATTGCCCGCCTGTCTCTGTTTGTTCTGCGCCTGCTTCAGCTCTGTTGGGAACGCGACTGGTATGACTGGTATCGACTGGCACGGCAAACCGCAGGCCAACCACAGCATTTCTAACATAGCAGCATTTGTTATGTAGGCGGTGATGGTGTTTTTTGGCATTCCATTTCTTTTTTTATCAGGTAGACACCTGAAATGATAGCCATCTTAAAACCATGGGGTGCCAAGGACTAATGGGAGGGTGTCTGTATAGTTGCAGCTCAGTATTGTTCATGAATAGACGGTTAGATAAGGATGTCAAGGTGGTGACTCAAATGGAAATGTGTTGTGTACAGAAACAATAGGTTCAGGCTCTGTGAAGCCATCTCAGTTGTGATTGGCACTGTATAAATAGTGTAGAGGAAATTATATTGAAATGAAATGGGGAGATACGATTAGATTTTCACCCAGACCCGGGATGAGATCTCAATATGTTCAAAGAATATTGTTCATTCATGACATTAGTTACTGTGTCACGACACTCACTGCAAAGTGTGGGGAACACACTGAGATCTCTCTCTCTCTCTCTCACACTGTCTCCCTCTGTGTGTGTGTGTGTGTGTGTGGGTGGGTGGGTGGGTGGGTGTGTGTGTGTGTGTGTGTGTGTGTGTGTGTGTATGCGTGTAAAAGTACATGAACTCGCTAAAATTGTCTGACAATAATCCCCATAAGTTTGAAGATTAGAGCTAAAAATCTTTAGCAAATACAGAAGTGTCAAGTTGAGGCATGACTGCCTTGGCACCATCTGTCTCAATTCAAGAAAAAAACAAAACACTTCACATAATGTTCTCACCACACACAGATGCACACACACACACACACACACACACACACACACACACACACACACACACACACACACACACACACACACACACACACACACAGAGAGAGAGAGAGAAACCCAACCTTACTTAATTAAGAAATTTGACATTGAAATGACGTCATAGCATCCTAAGATCCATAGTCTATAGAATAAGACATGGTTCAGTCCTCCGTACAGTACACTTATGTAAAGGTGATTTCACCGCGTGAGTTAAACTGAATATACTCTATGTTAATCCTAAACAGATCTATTCAGTCTACTCTGAATGCTTGTGAGACACAAGCAGCACATAACTGTGCGGTATAGTGTGGTTGGCGTGTTAGCCTTAAGGTTCAAGTATTCTGTGTTCAGGTTTGTGTTTTAGCGTCCTGCAGGTTCGTTGAAGGAAAGCCTGCATCTAGAGAGCAGATTAGAGAATGAGAACACACATAAATACCAGACTATTATTTTGGCACGTACGTATTTCCCTAAGCACTCTAAATCTCCCCGTCACTCAACACTAACCAGGCCTAAGGGCTTCTCCGAATCGCTTTCACCTCACTTCCCTCCAGTCGTAAATCGTAATCGCAAGTCGCTCTGCTTTACTCATCCTCTGGAGCCTTTATTACAGTTTTGCCGAAACAGTTCACATAACTCACGAAACAGACATTCATAAATGTACGCAAAGTCAGTATACTATGACATGTGAAACATGAATTATATATAAAAACAAATCGAGATGGTCCAAGATATATGCATAATGCATTTATTAGAGGATAATTCGCTCAGTGTCCAGATGGGAAGCTGCTGTTGCAGTTGGTAGGAAAGTCTTGAGTCCTTCATTAATGACAGGAGCAACGTTTCTGAAAACACTCTTGTGTAACCAGTAGGTTGTGCAGGGGACCTGAAGTTTATGCAGTATCAACTGTCACCTCTAGAGGCTAGTCAGACCTATATTTCAGTCTCTGAATTCACCAGCTCTGATGCTCTACTGCCCCAACAGATGGCTGCACAGAAAACTGCACTTGATTCTACTGCCTCAACAGACTTTAATATATATATATATATATATATATATATATATATATATATATATATATATATATATATATATATATATATATATATATATATATATAAAGAATGTAATCATGCTGAAAAAAGACACAAAAATTGACATTGCCCTACATTTGAAATATACACATAAAAACTCTACACAGGCCGAAAAGTTCCATTTCAGAGAGCAAAAGTCTACCGCATAGCCTATCTGCTCACTTAAACCAGTGATTCCACTGTCCAGGTATATAATAGCAGACATTTTTGTCCAAAGTGGCTTACAAAATGAAACAATACAATAGTTAAAAATGAACTGTGAATTGTGTTAAAAAGTTGTTAAGATTTAGGCAAGTAGCAAAATTAGTAATAATGCTAATGAAATCAATGATCAATAATGAAAATAAACCATAAATGTACAAACCATAATTCATAACAACCACTTAATTAATTATATAATAATAATAACAATAATATGTAACAGATAATAATGATAATGTAACAGATTTGCCTTAAGATCCCTCTTGAAAGAGTCAAAGCTATTTCAGGAATGCCGAGCACTGGGAAACTCATTCCAGCAACAAGGAACCCATGAGGAATAGAGTCTTGAGTTTGACCGAGTGTTTATGGCCCGTCGACAGACGCTCAGCAGAAGACCACAGTGGGTGGTTGGAGACGTATAGCTGGATCATAGAATTGAAATGGCAGTGAGCAGATCCAATAAGTCTCCTACAGGCCAATTCTGGCCACTATTAAGCCAATGAAGTGTAACCAAAAGAGGAGTTACATGTGTCCTCTTTGGCTGATTAAAGACCAGGCATGCTGCAGCATTCAGAATCAATTGTAACAATTTCACTTTTAACTCTTTTTTTTGTTTGTTTACTTTGTGATGCTGGAATTTTAGACCGCTACATACCGATACGCGACCTCTCAGTGAAAGTCATTCATATCCATACCTGGTGACTAATGTAATCATGCGTTCAATCTAAGGAAGCATAAATAGAAACTGTGCTGCTCTTTGTCCTCTCACGAAGCGAAGTGGGGCTATTTTGTAAACAACGTGTGACACTGTGCTTATCACAAATACTACAGACTGCCCCACCCACCACTCCTTCACCTTCACGAATCAAATCTGAAAAAGATCTTTCTAGACTACATCACGCTTTGACAGTTTGTCAATATGGCAGTTTTTCAAGATTCATGCTTAATTTTCACCTTAATGTTCACATGTATGAATTGGATACATGAACAAAGTCATAAACATTAACAGACACATTTCACACAGTGAGCACAGTCTGAGGAATGCACCTGTGAGTACCTGTCAGGTGGCTAACCATCCATCAAATCTGAAAGACGCCATTTCAAATAGCATAATTTCTATTGGCTTCCCATGAAGGGAGTTGGCAGGAAGCATGACATGCATTGCCATCAGCCTGTGTGTCAGAATCATTGCTAAGCTAAGTATTTGTAAGTCAAGTATTTGGGGACGATAGCAGACTGTACCAAGAATTAGGGTGACAAACAAAATGCATCTATTACATACAATTAAGAGGGCGGAGAGAAACAAGGAATCATTGTGTGAAAGTATGTGGTCTTTGTGTCCCGGGGCTTGGAATGGTTGTGCTGTGATGTTGACCTCCCTTTAAAAGGCTAATGTCCTTTAATCCCCCATACAAAAATAATCCTTTTCTAAACCCGACTCCCCACTCCCTGTTCACCTCTTGAACGATTAAGGGCATTCATGTTCACGTTTGAAGACCTATAAGCAAAAGATGTCTGCCTTTGGGTTTGTGAGACACAAATGAACCAATTTTGACCCGATTACCATGTTCCTTTAGAGATGTTTTCCTCCCTGACACTTGCCTGAGGTCAGGGTGGGAATTAGGGGGGACGACCATGCGGCTACTTGTTTTAACAGGTTCTCCTCTAGATGATTGCCACTGTGAGAGTGAGACGTTTTGTTTGTCATCTTCGTCGTCGTCGTCGTAAGACCGGGCGGTGTGAAGGCTCTGCCATAGGCCCTAGCTGGCAGAGAGAGAGAGAGAGAGGGGAACCGGCTCGTCCACATTCTCACGGCGTGGTCACAAGCCACTGAGGTAGCGAGAGAAAGAGCGAGGAGCGGGGGATAGGCGAGAGAAGAAGAGACTAGACAGGAACATCTGGGTGGATTGCTCAGCCCGGGATCAGATCGAGATTGTCAGACCCTATCAGCCATCACTTTACCCGCTCACCAACTAACGCCCAGCGGCTGCTGGACTGGAAGGGGGGGAGAGTGCACCTCGCCCTCACCCTCGCCCTCGCCTCGTGGGAGAGAGAGGGATCGTCACCAGACAGACAGCGTGGGCGGCCCCCCTGTGTTGGTAAGAGGAACCGTCCTGGGGAGCTTCCGCCTTTGATTGGGATCGCTGTGCTTTAATTTCTTGCATTTGTTGTTGTCATGCCCCGACATGCTTCAGGAAGGATAGATACGGTGGTGATAGAACTGGTGTGGCATTACAACAACAACATTTGTATTGTATGTTGTTGTTGGCAGTTTGCAACTGTTATACTGTAGTTGTGTTGTGCAACATAACAGCACAGCAGCCAAGATGGTTATGTTTTCTGGGAAATAGCTTTGCTTGTCTTCTTTTTATTGTTCATATTATGCTGCATGAAGAAGCCTAACCCTAACCTTTCTCAAACCATGTAACAGTAGTAATATGCATCAGTCTTTTATCTACCTGACTGACTGTTTCCAACGTACAGGAGCCATTTAAACCATACAGGACGCATTCCTGCACAGAAGTGTATCATAATAGTGAGGAATGTTGGAGTGATTGATTTGACTGAGAGTGTGTGTGTGTGTGTGTGTGTGTGTGTGTGTGCTGCAGGTGTGAAACTGTGGAGACATTCCATTCTCAACCATCTTGATCACTATCTTGATTTGATCTCGAACAATCCTAGGTGTTTAGGGTGTGTGAGAGACAGAGAGATAGAGAGAGAGAGAATCAGGAAGATAAAGAATTAAGTGACCACAAATATTCAGTTGACCCCGACTGACCCTGATGTTATTACTTCTCTGAACCCTGGTCAAGAGACGAAGAAAACCAGGGTCGCGTAGTGACATCCAAGGTTTTTTTTTTTTTTTAAAGGACCTCCTAGTCACCGTCACATCATCATCAGCTACTCTGGCAGGATGATGTGAGATTTGCATTGATCAGATCTAGTGACATAAATGCTGTCCATCAGCCATACACCAGTGCTTTCCTGAATAGCATTTTCATTTGGTATGCGCATACAGGCCTTTTTATATTCTGTTCACTCTTCGCTCCTCGCTCAAGAGGATTGTTTTAACATATCCAAAGTGAAGTGCATTATAATGTCGGGCAAAAATAACAGACTAACCCCAACATCAATGGTGTGATGGGCTGGCCCACAGTGTGGTGGCACCATAACAGAGACATGGGAAGTTAACAAGTGAACAGACATCTTTATGCAAACACAACTTATTAAGCAGCATTATATCAGAAACTGTTTGTGTGAGAGAGCCAGGGAACAAACATGAGCATGTGTTGTTTGTTGGTATAGGCTAAATCTTGTGTTACCTAAGTGGTTATGCAATCCCCAAGAATGTCAGCTATGAAAATGGCTTTTGTTGGTTGAGACCAGTGGTTAAACCACTTAGCATCTCCCTGTTCTGCATTTGTTAGTGTTAACTCTTTGATGTGGACCTTGGATTCCTCTACAGATAGCTAACGTCTCCAGCCAAGATACTTTGTGTTCAACATGACACAACATTTGTATTTGTAAAAAGTTAGCGAACAACAAGCCATTATCATCATTATCCATTTGTATATTAGCATATGGGCTAACGAGATGCCTGGCCTTGTCAGAAGAAAAGAAACTGGATGATGTTGTGAATAGGAATTAAGAAGCATATGAGAGTCATGCACATGTTTCCATCTTGTAGCTGCCAATTTTAGCGCAATTTCAGGCCACCCTAACACCTGTGATTACCTGTGCTAACAGCAGCTCAGGATTCCAGCTATGAACCTCATGTGCTAACAGCAGCCCTAAATGCTAGGATTACAACTATGAACCTCATGCCAAGGCAGCAGTCCAACAGGTGCCGTTCTAAAGAGGTTGAGGTGTATCAACTTGATTGATTCACTTAATTCACAGTTCCCTTTTAAGCTAAATAAAAAATGTTTAGCAAATCTAGTGAAATCACTTTTCTTGGAGCTAATGTGTTGCACATGTACTCGCCTGTCCTTGCCTCCAGGTAGGCTATATATTACTGTAGCCTACATTAGAGGATAATGTAAAACATCAGATCTCAAATCCATCCTATGTAAATATTTACTCTTTGCAAAGATATTCAAAGGGATTCTCTCCAATAATCCCTTTCAGGAGCACGGAGCACCAAATCCTTTAGGTAACTCTTGGATATTTGCCAGGCCATATAGACCTGCACATACCCTACAGCATGTGATCTCTGCAGCTACTGTATGCAGCGCCCCAGCACATGTGGAGACTTGAGCTTGTCCGTTAATTAGCTGAGGCTTTCCCACTAAGTAGTCAGACCAAGCTGTGGGCTATATATCATAAACGCACACAGTCAGTCTGATTTATGTCTGTGTATTAATGCTCATAATACGTTTCCCATGCATGTTTCCGTGGGAGGCTCCAAAGAGTGCCGTGCATACGATTGAGTGTGTGTGTGTGTGTGTGTGTGTGTGTGTGTGTGTGTGTGTGTGTGTGTGTGTGTGTGTGTGTGTGTGTGTGTGTGTGTGTGTGTGTGTGTGTGTGTGTGTTTGTTTTTGTGTGTGCGTTGCATAGAGAGGGGTATCCTGGCAACCCCTATGCATGTATATGTGTATCGCAGTGTATTTCAGTCGAGCCTTGTGTGCAGAGTTGCTTTTCTGTCAATTTTGTGCCCACCAATCAATGCTTTTGTTAAGTACCATAGAGGCAGGCAGAATATAAAAAATAGTCCCACATCATCACATACCCTTCACTAATCCTAGAGATTGGCATGGTTGTATTTCAGTTAGCCTAATAGCTGGCTTGATTTGCATTGAGAGATGATCTTATGGACAGCACCCCATACCAATCTCTAGGTATGGAGAAGGATATGTGATGACGTGGGTCTAGTATAGTTCTAAAGGTCAAGGGAACTTCATCATGATGCATATCATGGATCCATGAAATAACAGGCCTGTAAAGATAAACAATCTGCCTACCTGTATGGGAATTTAACATAGGGATGTACAGTATATATACTTATTGCCTCTGTATTTTAAAGAAGATAATGTATTTATTTACGATGCAATATTCACTCACAAAGATAAATTGTATCCATTTTTTTTTTTATTAAAGCATAGAGATCCATTTTCAAAAGATTATCTTTATTTTTCATGTTATTTTTTATCCCTCTTTTCAGTCAACTTTAGCATGGGTTCATAAAGTTATGAACACAACTGTATTTAGTTATGACTAAACACTTTCACACAATAGATTGTGATGACGTCCACATCACATCTATTATTACTGCTAAGAAGTTGTAAGGTCACTTGCGGAGGTGTCGTAGGGATGCAGCACTTCAAGTCTGACAAGATTTCCACCTGTTTTAACATTTGACCACATCATCAAAACGCCAGTGTTGACTTTTGCCTGCCTATCATTCAACGTAATTACAGCACTGTAGACTTTGCTCTTTTTTCAAACATTGCCGGAACTATAATAAAAAAACAAACATGGATAAATATTGACCAAAAGGAGAGGGAGATGGTTGGGTAGATACAGTTGGTGAGTTCTGTCAAAATAATGGAGTCACATTGCCAGTATGCCACCCCCTTAAAACACAGAGAGAGAGAGAGAGAGATTCACACGTTCATACTGAAACTCATACATGCTTTGAAAGAAATAGTTAACAATTACATCTATATAGAGTAGCAAAATGCACTTATACAAGCAAATACTGAGGTTTTATTCTGTCCTGCACACACACATACACACACTAGCAGTTTGCATCCAACATTGGTGTGTGTGTGTGTGTGTGTGTGTGTGTGTGTCAGGGGTGGAAATTAAAATTTGAAAATGTGAAAATCTATCAGCCAATAGCAGATTTCTGGTCAAATTAACCAGCCACTCAATGTTAAAATATGACTTTGTGTCTGAAATCTACCAGCCAGTCTCACATTTCACCAGCATTTGGCTGGTGGCTGGAGCTAATTTCCATCCCTGGTGTGTGTGTGTGTGTGTGTGTGTGTGTGTGTGTGTGTGTGTGTGTGTGTGTGTGTGTGTGTGTGTGTGTGTGTGTGTGTGTGTGTGTGTGTGTGTGTGTGTGTGTGTGTCCCTGGACTCTCTCTCCTGTGCGGTGGGTGCTCTGGCCTCTGTGGCCGCTGTAATCCCGGATCAGAGAGCACAAAGAGGCCCCCCGGCCCTCGTGATGTAAGCAGGGGTGGGCAGCAGGCCCGCTCCACACCGACCCGACCCAGCCCCCTCTGTTCCTGTTTACATAGACAGCAAGGCATGCAGCGAACCCGGGGCCTGCTTGCTGTTTGTAGTCTGGATGCGAACACACACACACACACACACACACACACACACACACACACATACACACACACACGCAGTCATGTCCACTGTTCTGTCTCTGTTCACAGGCGTTCCCCTGACGCTTCCATAGGAGGAGAAGGGCAGCTGTGGAAGACGGGGTTGGGGGAGGGGGAGGGGGGTGCAGAACACCATCCGGTACAGCACCGTCCGAAATGCCTCTATGACCCAGACGGCTGACCGCAGGGACCCCAGGTGAGCCTGCGTCCAGTGTTGGGGACCACCCCCCCAGCGGCGCACGCCTTCGCTGACCAAACGAGTGGAGCTGCGGACCCACGTCGGCAACCGGACAGACACACGCACACACCCCTGCAGTCACACACACGGACCAGGTGAGAGTGGCGCAGCATCTGCCAGGCAAACATTAACAAAGTCAACAGTGCTTATGTGTGTGTGTGTGTGTGTGTGTGTGTGTGTGACTGTAAAACTAGGTGGGGCCACTGAAAACGCCTGCACACACACACCGCTAGCCTTTGCACTTGCAAGGGAGAAAAAAAAAAAAAAAAAACGTTCCGTCAGGCCTGTACACGTACGCGTGTGTGTGTGTGTGTACTGTATGTGTGTGTTTCTCCGTGTGCGTGCGTGCGTGTGTGTGTGTTTTCTTTTGTCGTCGCTTTGCTTTGCTTAACCGTGGCGATGTGGTGCAGGGGCTTGATGGAGCCTCCGCTGGAGCTGGAGGAGCCCCAGGGGGCCCTCAGGGGCCTGAACGAGCGGCTGGCCAGCTTCCTGGAGCACGTGCAGCGGCTGGAGACCACCAACCGCGACCTGGAGCAGCGCATCCTGGACTGGGGGCGAGACCGCGTGCAGCCCCCGCCCGACTGGAGCGCACAGGAGGGGGTCATGGAGGAGCTCAGGACTCAGGTGAGGGCATATACTGTAGATTCCAACAACAGCCGTCATGGTATTGGACTACCTGTGCAGTGTCTTTATTGCACCTTGCAAAATACTCAGGACATGCTAACATTAGTTTATTAAGTGTTTCTTATGGGTTATGGTTTGTATGTTATAGTATTTAGTTATTTTCATTAAGCCACTGATTGAAATGATATTGTTGTTTATTATTATATGATATGTTATTCTCCTTAATGTACTACAGTATTACCAACTTTTAAATTATTTACTGCTAAATTGAACTTGTCTAATTTTTAACAAGAACTACTTGTGTTGTTCTTGAATGTCGCGTTGGACAAAAGTGTTTGCTAAATGCCATAACCATGTTCGTGTCAACGGACTGCAACCGCCTTGCTGAGCAATCAGAAAGGTTATCATCTCATCTGACTGTCTGTCATCTCGAAACATGAGATGATCAGTGAGGTAAATTAGTTTGGGTGTGGAGGCTTTGTGGCACGGAGGAGTGTTGTAAATAACAATTCCAGATTACGCCTTCCTTATCCAAAGGAATTCAAGAGGTTTACACCACTTTCACTTTAACTTACGTTGATGCGTCAGAGACAATCTCATTCAGTGCGCTGCCTTGTTGAAGATACAGGAATGGTGTTAGTATGGTGTTAGAGTCTTATGAGGCTATGCATATTAATGCAATAAATATTTATCAACTCGTGTGAAATTGAAGTAGATTTTCAGAAGCTTTCTTCCCTTTGGGTTACTTACTACCATTATAGATCTGTATGAGCAAATACTCTAATGTAGATAATTACTGTTTTTTTCTCTCTTTTTCTTGAAAGTGGCGATAAACCAGGAGCGAAGGTACTTTATGACAGCAGCAGTGCATAAAAACAGAGGTTGATGATTGACACACAAGTAAAAACTCTGTTTCTCCGCCTGGGCATAATCAATCAATCAAAGGTGCTATCTGAGGTTTCGACAAACGCCGAAGGCACCTTAGCAGTTAAAGAAAATATGTGTGCGTTTTCACATGCCAGTGAGACCTCAACTGGCACATCACTGGCAAATATGGCCTGTGAAGGCAACTCTGGGGCAGACAAGCCAGCCATTTTGAAAGCGCTCATCTTTGATCTTTAGTGTCAAGCTGCCAGCATCTGAAATAAATCATAAATCCTTCCAAACGGCTGTTTGTTTGGATGGAACAACAGGAGTCGTTTTGGCATGGAGGAAGTCAAGTATAAAGCCAAATAGCGCACACAACGTAACTTGGCATTTCTGCATTTTCATGCTTTTGTTTTTGTGGGCCTTGGTTTATAATGTAGAATAGTGTAGACGAAATAATGTGTCATCTGCATGCGTTCTGTGTGATTGGTCACCTTGTGGAGATCAAGGTGTGGATTTAGGGGTGCCATTGTAGGGTGGGGAGATGGAGAGGTAGGGGAGGTACAGTAGGGTGGTTTGGGGGCCCTGACAGAAGAGCCTCATAGAACATAATGACCAACATAATTATCATGAGGCGGATTAGAGAAAGATTTAGTTTGAAAGACCCTTTCATTCCATAATTGTAAGACTGCAATAATATATGCTCACATGCCGTCAAAATGCGACGCTGTCCCCCTGGGACGGATTGTCGTTAGTGATTGCAGTTCTGATGTGGTGTAAGACCATTCTGAAATATGAGTAGATGTCTCCTGAGGTATAAATCAAGAATTAATTTAAGACTTGGCACTTGCTTCAAAGTGAATGGTAGATATTTTTGGTCCAATCCAGTTGGCACAAGGAATATTTACTTTTTGTAAATATACCATCTCCTGAAAACTGATACAGTTATTAGGGGAAGCTGCATCCCTCTCTCTCTCTCTCTCTCTCTCTCTCTCTCTCTGTCTCTCTCTCTCTCTCTCTCATGTTGTGGTTTTCCGATAATTAAGGCAGGCATGAGCAAGCCTCATTACAACCAAAACATTTTCATTAATCCTGCAGTGACCCAAAGTGCACTCACATCTGTGCAATTCATTGTGTGTTTCTTTTTTTTTTTAATTACTCCTTTCACCACTGAGGACATATTTCAGGTGTGTGATGTATAATGTTACACTGACAGAGTCTGTCATGACAAGAGTGTAGATTTAGAGTTGTTAACCCATCTTTCGCTTGGCGATTATATTTAGTTCAAACACAGTCCCACCCTCCTTACTATGTGTGGCCTGTTGTACTACAGTATGTCTGGAGTGAGATACAAGGGTGTAGCCATTTTCTTTAGAAGTAGTGCACATGAGAGAAATGGATCCAGCCTTTGTATGGGGCTCTAGTTGCCAGCAAAGTAAAGACATTACACACTTTGTGTTGTGTACACTTATACACTGACTCAGATACTTGAGCTCTTGTCCTGAATGATATCAGTTTCTCTTTCTCAGTTGCTTTGTTATTTCATATCCTGGAAAGATACAGGATGTTTGTTTGTACTCTTTCCTGTCATGAATGTCCTGAAAGCGATGCCCTCCGATCAGACATGCCCATAGTCTCTGCCCTCTTTATGCTTGGCAGGTGAGCCGTTTAATGGCAGAAAATGCCCAGCTGTGTTGGCAGACTGACTCCCTGAAAGCCAGAGCCTCCCACTTTGAGAAAAGGTACGAACCATTTAAAGCATGTTATAGCTTACATGTACACTTCAGCCACAACCTACCATGTGATTTGGATGACGTCAACCATAACATAACCTGAAGTTCAGAGCAGCAACACTAACAATTATGTGCAGTGTCTTACTTCTTGAATTAGTTTTATTTGTTTGTTTATCTTTTTGAATTATTAAATAATGATCCTAGAAACGACACAGTGGAGTGTCAAGTATTGCCACATGCCACTTGTAAATGTTCCCTTTAGTTTTATTGGTGCCAGCATCCCTCAAGAGGCTAACCAACCAGCTAAGATTCAGGGTCACCTTAAAAAAATGAAATATCGAAACTAATATGCAGGGCCACTATCAGCACCTAAGGTGACTGTGACAAGACTTTTATCATATTTCTGCCTGAACCATCAGCCTTTCTACTCTTTTATGGCTGTCTGTACCACCACGCACAGCGGACACTCATCCTGGGAGAGAGATAGGAACATAACGCAACAGAGCAGGACTGTCATGTGAGGGGTCAGGAGGAACAGAGGCACTAATGATAATAATAATAATAATAATAATAATAATAAAAATAATCATAATAGTCTTTATTTGTGTCGCATGTTTCATACACAGAATACAGCTCACAGTGCTTGACATTTAGAGCATTTCGCTCAATAATAGAGGGAAAAGAAAAACTGTAATACAAACAAACAAAGCAGTAAGTGAAACATCAAAGATTTACAATTAAGTGAAAATGAAGTTTCAAAAGAGATAGGTAGGCCTACAACACATACCATACAATTAATGAAAAATTGGAAGATCCTGTAAAAAAAAAAAACAGCAGTAGTATGTAAAATAATGTGAATAAATCAGTTACAAGATAAAAGCTAGTTGACTAAAAGCTCTCTGTTTCAGGTCTTTTTTTTTCAAAGATATTTATAGAATTTGCCTTTTTGATGTAACCTGACTCTCGCCAGATCCTTGTAGAGCTCAGGGAAACGCCTCTGGTGGAGCATGGTGGAACTACAAGGGTCTGGCGAGAGTCAGGCTAGGTTTGATGTACAGAGGCATGGTGTTCCATAGCTAGCTGCTATGCACAAGGGATAAAAGCAGCTTTTCCACTTTGCACGTGGAGCACTTTGAGCACATTAAAATATTAGCATGGGAAGATCTAAGGTTTGTTTGTAGTTGATAAGATATTACTGTAAAAGCTCAGAGATACATGAAGGTGCTATGCCATTAAGAGCTTTATAAGTCATTAACAGAACCTTAAAATCAAATCTAAAGGAAACAGGGAGTCAGTGCAGCTCAGCTAACACAGGGCTGATTTCTTTATATGCTTTTTAGCAGACCAGTAAAAAAGCCCTGCATTGCAGTTGTCTAACCTACTAATGATAATGCATGGATTCATTTCTCTGCATCTTGTTATGTTAAAAAAGGGCTGCACTTTGGCATTGTTTTTCAGGTGGAAATAAGCTCTACTGAAATGGGGCTTGAACTCTTAACTCTGCATCTAAAACGATACTTAGGCTTGCTACTTTTGACTTGGTGTGCCAGGTTCCCAAGATGACTAAGAACAGTGTCTCGTTATCATTTTGGTCCATCCAAAAGTCTCTTCTTATCTAGTCTAGTCTCATCTTATCGTCATTTAGCTTTAAAATGTTGTTGCTCATCCACTGATTAATGGAGGCTAAGCATGTGAGACAGGCACAAAGGCCATATGGGTTTGTTGGCTCCACAGAAATATATGAATGTCAGTTTTATTGGTGCCAGCAATCCCTCAAGAGGCATAACAACCGGCTAAGATTCGAGGTCACCTTCAAAGAAAATTAGAAATCGAAACTAATATTCAGGGGCACTATCAGCACCCGAGGCGACTGTGACAAGACTTTTATCATATTTCTGCCTGAACCATCAGCATTTCTACTCTTTTATGGCTGTCTGTACCACCACGCACAGCGTACAGTCATCCTGGGAGAGATAGGCACGTAACGCAACTGGGCAGGGCTGTCATGTGAAGGGTCAGGGGGAGCAGAGGCACTGAGACACAGGGCAGTGGGTAAAGGACCGCCTCAGCCCTCACTGTTGCCATGGTGTTGCAATCGTGTTCTGGAACCGATCTTGCCAGCCCCTCAAACAGAGATTCGCTAAGGACATGTCTGACTGCCTTTTTAAAATGAAGATACTGTATGTTCAGATAACAGAAGTTTGGCTTGTTTTGACACAAATGCACGATTTTCAAAAAAATGAGGATTGTGGGACTCCTTGGACCCTCCACTGTCTGCTACTGTTGGTGAACTTCACTTGAGCCAGCACACTTTTGCAGTTCCTTGGAAGTGCAGGACTACTAAGGGCAGACTAATGATTGAGTGGAAGCTTAGGAGCTAATGCTGGGTTAGCATGTAAAGCTATCAACAAAGGGGCGCCAGATTATTATTTTAAACAACGTTTGTGTGTGTCTACAGGACTTCCTGTTAAACAGGCCTCTATCCACAGCCCCTATTCCACCGTATCCAATAACATCTCATTAAGCACTCCATGACACTGACTCATTCACCCATCTGATCTCACTCTATACCGCGTCCACTGCCAAGCTGTTATTGGCTACTCGGGGTCCCCCACTGCCCATCAGGCCGTTTACGCCTGGCCTCTGCTCCCCACTGAGCGTCAATGAGGGGGAAAAGGAGGTAAATAACCAGATCATTATCCATCAACACTGCGGCCTCGGCGCTGACAGGAGAGGAGAGCCCTGCAGAGTGGCGGCGCTGTAGAGAACTCCACTAAATGGTGGAGCCAGCACAGCAGCCATGCCATCACCCTGACTGGGAATGGAGCGCGTGGTGGGTGGGGAGAGATACTGTAACTGTCCCGCATCCCCGTCACACAGCTCCATCGCTGCATACAGCATTAGTACCTGTGTTTTTTTAAATCCAACCCGAAGCTTTTTTATTCTTCTTTTTGTTGTTTTTTTTCTCTCTCTCTTTCTTTTTGCGCTTTCTACAACCTGCATACCAATGCGTCTCTGCCTGCCTGCCTGCCTGCCTGTCTGTCTGCCAGTGCTGCCTCTGCACTTTGGGCCAGCGCTGATACAGAGTGACACCCTGGCACCACTGCCAAACCAAAAGGAACAAAAAAAAACTTTAACTCTTTGTGAGATATACACAAGTCATGACAAGCCTTGGCTTTGTTAGGCTCGTCGTTTTGTAAAAAGTGTACAAAGTCTCACCGCAGCAACACAGGCGTCAGAGTCTTTGGCATTTAATCTCTTTTTGATTTAATTTTTGGCACCTATATCTGTATGAGTCATTGGTAAACGTACAATATGATGTGGGTGTCTTGGAGTGAAGCACATGTATGAAAGCTGATACAGTGGATATCAGCAGTGGCTGGAGCGCAAGACGAGTTCACCTCTGAGGACGATACATTATTCATGGGTTTCATCAGGTCCCTTTCCACGGGTGCATAAAATCGAGCTCTAGATTATGAATGCTGACTGCATGGTGCTTGATGAACCCAACTGTGAAAAGGGACCTGATGAAACCAATGAATACCTTGCTTGCCTCATCCCCAAAACATGCCCATCAAGGATATTTCCTTATCCCAACTCTGCTGATCAATGACTGTATTTACATGCGTACTAGAAACAGATTATCATCGGGCTTTTGATGCTATCTAGTAAATCATTGTAAACGGAATAGACCGATATTCAGGTTTACTGCCGTTAATGGTTTATGAAAAATCTGTTTAACACACCTAGGTTTCTGTCAATATTCTGATTTCTTCGAGACATGTATACACCTTATACAGATTATTCCAGTTTCCAATTTTTTTTAGTGTGCATGTGCACAGGTTCATTGTGAGATGATCCCTGGGAATCTGTCCAATTTTATATTATCCTCCACAACATGCATGGGCACCTGTTAGAGCTCACAAAGGTGCTGGAGGGCAAGATGTAATTACTGTAACTAATAAACCAAAACTTCAGTTAGCTTCACATAGATTTGCTTGGAGTGGACCAGGGGGTCAGGATTTGGAGGGTTAGCTTCAGCCAGTTAGCATGTCATTTGGCCGCCGACATCTTTGAAAAAATGGCGTTCCATGGTTGTACCATATCCGGCACCAGCGCATGCACGAGACAGCTCATGCACGAGTTTCGATTTCGGCACGAGCGTCCTCGCGCGTCCATGTTGATAACGCATTCTAGAAGACATAAATAAAATGACTGACGACTAGGATTAAGTTACCGATACTTGATGCCTGTGCATTATCATTATACCAGGCTTTGTGAATAAAAGAAAAAAGCAAATGTCGTTCTAATAGGTTACTATTATTTGCATTAGACTATGTATGAGTTGGCAAGGTATGATAAGACATTCTAGGAAATGCGAAGAAATTCTCTAACTAAACCCAATTATTAACCTACTCGCTGTCGTGTAGGCTAGGCTAGGAAAACTATTTTAAAACGCTCAGCTGCAGACCTGTAGCCTAGTTAATAACAACGCAGCGTTGGGGGTCACAGCCTACAGTAGATAACGGTAAAAGTTTCCGACAGTGACAGCAGACTTAAAATGCATGCTGCTCGAAACATAACACATGGATGCGCGCTTCTACCGGTAAGCCTATAATATGCGTTGGCTTCATTTCGTCTGTCTACAAATGTAGGTTTAAACTGCAAATTCACACTGGGTGCAGCACAAATAGCATATCTGGTATCCACACGTTTCTTACATCCCATGTCTACTTACTATGAGTTATTTTCGTCGGGTAGACAGCCTATTGCGCACATAACATCCTAGGCTACAGTCAGTTCAAAGCATTTACTGTGGGGATCATATTTATGTGTATGCTAAGTGAATTCTTGCTCAATATTGACTCGCCATGTTTATTATATCATGACATATGAATATCACATTATAGGATTTCGAGACAAGGGGCAAACTTCTCCACCACCATCCCAACTCAAATAATTAAATACATTTGCGCCTGTAACGATAGGAGCGCGTTCACGAACACCTTCTCTCACTCTCCAATCTTCATCAACGATGTACCTATGTTGTCTCGTTGTAACGTGGAGCCTAATTGGCTCATTCTAGCTGGTGACGGAAATGGACACCCATGGAACGCCATTTTCTCAAAGATGGCTGCGGCCAATTTCAAACTTTTTTGGCTGAAGTAGCTAGCCTAGCATCGGCCATTGAAATGAATGGGGGCGGGACTTAGTCCCTCTCTCCAGTTCTTATAATACCTCCATGGAGTGGACTCAATGTGTGTGTGTGTGTGTGTGTGTGTGTGTGTGTGTGTGTGTGTGTGTGTGTGTGTGTGTGTGTGTGTGTGTGTGTGTGTGTGTGTGTGTGTGTGTGTGTGTGTGTGCGTGTGTGCGTGCGTGTGTGCGCAGGTATGAGATGGAGAAGTGGCAGACGGGTCGGTTGGTGCCGCAGGTGATGGAAATGAGGGAGACGCTGAGGGACCTGGAGAGAACAAACTCCCTCCTGGACGCAGAGATTCACGAGAACACCGCCGTGCTTGAGCAGACACACATGGACTATGAGGTGTGTGTGTGTGTGTGTGTGTGTGTGTGTGTCTGTTTGTCTGTCTGTCTGTCTGTCTGTCTGTCTGTCTGTCTTTCTGTATGTGTATGTGTATGTGTATGTGTATGTGTATGTGTATGTGTATGTGTATGTGTATGTGTACTGTATGTGTATCTGTGTGTATTGTTGCCACATGTGTGTCTGTTTGTTTTTCTCTGTGTGTCTGTTTATGTTTGTGTGTGTCTTGCTATATATCCAGAACGAGTAATACAATATGTATAGTAAAAACATGCAATTGTTTTATGTTTGTGGTCCACAAATGTGGTCAAGAGCAGAATATGTATTGAGGACTCATGTTGGTGGCCGTCCATGTTGTTATGTGTGGGTGAGTTCTGATTAATGACCAGAACAGGACACTGAGATGAGGTGAAACACAAGCTTGATGAATGTCCTATTTGGACGGCTCCCACCGGCCAACAGAAGTCTCTCTCCTCTCCTCTCCTCTCCTCTCCTCCTCTCTTGATTTCTTTTTTTATTCTTGCTGACTAATGCTCCCCTTTCCTCTACTGAGTACGTGAGCCAGCCACACACACCCACACACCTCCCTAAACACTCATGCTCACACTCAGACAGTCTCTACCCAACACACCCACACACCACACACACACACACACACACACACACACACACACACACACACACACACACACACACACACACACACACAGACATCAGACAATGTCCCTCCCCTGCATTGCGTGTGGTGGCCCCCTCTATCTCTCACACACAGGCTCCCCCTCCCTCCCTGTGTTTCTCTCTCTCTCTCTCTCTCTCTCTCTCTCTCTCTCTCTCTCTCTCTCTCTCTCTCTCTCTCTCTCTCTCTCTCTCTCTCTCTCTCTCTCTCTCTCAAAAACACATACAGCATCTCCCCATATCATCTCCATCTCTCTCTTCACTCTCTCTTTTCATCTGTCCAGTCTCCTTCATTGTGTTCCAGCTCTCCTTCTCACCCAGTTCATCTCTCTATCTCTCTCTCTCTTTTGAACATAAACATGCCAACTCTCCCTGCATAATTGTCTTTTCGTCTCATTATTTCCCTCATTCTCCCTGTCTCCCGTCACCCCTACCCCCCCTCTCTCTTTATCTCCCTCCCTCTGTTTCTCTCCCTCTCTCCCACTTTATCCATCCCTCTCTCTCCCTCCCTCTCTCTCTCTCTTTATCTCCCTCCCTCTGTTTTCTCTCCCTCTCTCTCCCTCCCTCCCTCCCTCTCTCTTTATCTCTCCCTCCCTCCCTCCCTCTGTTTCTCTCCCTCTCTCTCCCACTTTCTTCATCTCTCCCTCTCTCTCTCTATCTCTCTCCCTCTCTCTCTCCCACTTTCTCCCCCTCCCTCCCTCCCTCTCCCTCTCCCTCCCTCTCTCCCTCCCTCCCTATCTCTCTCTCTCCCTCCCTCCCTCTCTCCCTCCCTCCCTCTCCCTCTCCCCCTCTCTCTCTCTCTCTCTGGTGCTGGCGGGTGGACTGCAGGAGTCTCTGGCGGAGCACAGGAAGCAGCGGCAGCAGCTGGTCCTCGTCTGCGACGACGTGCTAGCGCGGCATCTGGCCAGTGAGGATGGCAGAGAGATGGAGCTCTCTCAGCTCCTCGACGGCATCAGGGCGCAGTGCGCCCGCATCGGCGGCCACCCGGGCCCGGACGCCAGCCCAACTCGAGTCCCAGGCTTCTCGCAGGCACCAGGAGGAGGCCTCTCCAGCAGTGCAGCAGCAGCAGCAGCAGCTCATATCAGAGGAGGAGCTGTCGCACAGGTAGATACACTGTGGAGGGGTCCTCATCCATCACCGAGCTCCTCATTCCCCCTCTCTCTCTCCTTCTCTCTCCTCTCTCTCTGTCTCTCTCTTTTCTTTCTCTGTCTCTCTCTATATGATATATACACATATCTCATATATCTTTCTCTTTCTCTCTTCAATGTCCTCTCCTCCTCTGTCCTCTCCTCATTTTCCCCTCTCCTCTACTTTCTCCTCTCACCTCATATCTCCTCTCCCTGTCCTCTCTCTCTCTCTCTCTCACTCTCTCTCTCTCTCCATCTCCCTCCCTCCTCTCCTCTCATCCTTTCCCCTGTTTGTGTCCTGTCCTGTGCTGTCCTGGCTCTCTGCCCCTCAGACACACCCTGTTTACCCACATTCGCAGACTGCAGCGGCAGAAAGTGTGTGTGTGTGTGTGTGTGTGTGTGTGTGTGTGTGTGTAGGTGGGTGTGAGTGTTTGTGTGCCGCTGTCTTTCTGTGCGTGCATGTGTATCTGTGTGTATTGTTGCCACATGTGTGTTTGTTGTTCTATCTGTGTCTGTTTATGTTTGTGTGTGTCTTGCTGTGTATATTCAGAACAAGTAATGTATAGCATTAGCATATGAGTGGCCTCAGGTTCCCTCTGATATCCATCTTATTGTGGAATGTCAGGGTGTTATTTGTTTATTGGTAATCGTGGTCTCCTCCATCCCTCCCTCCTCTCTGGCCGTCTCCTCTTTCATGCCCCGCACTCTTCAGGGTGACTAATGCGATCAGAGTCATATCAGTTTACAGCAGACACCATTGACTTACAGTAAGTAGGTAATAGCCTGAGCCCATTGAAAGCCACGCTTTGATTGAGATTAATCAGCCATATGGGTGACGTTTTATTTGAAATAGTTGTCGGTTCAATGTACTTAATCAAAAGGGTATTCAAACAGTGCAAGCCTGTCTAAAGTAACTAACCTTATTATGTAGAATTGGCATTAATGATGGTGTGGTAGTTGTTTGATGGTTGTTGGGGTGTTGTTATTCAGGTTGTTGCTATCTAACTGCTAACTATACTTATGATGGCAGTCTCTAGGTTGAGTTGCAGTTGAAGTGAATGGTTGGTGTTGATATGATAGTTGATATACTACAGTAATATGGGCAGGGAGACTGGAGAGAGACAGAAGAACAAAATAAAGGACATCTGTCACATCCTCATGTTTCAATGGAAAAAAAGACTGTTGAAAAGTGACCAATCAAATAGCTTTATACAAACGCTGTGTACGGGATCTGGATAGTCATGTCAAAGCTGGATCACTGTGGATACCTGGACAACTCTGCCCGCTGACAGAAATGAAGGCATTCCACTTCATACATGTTATTGCATGAGTACAGAGCAGCAGACTACTGTATATGTGATAGAGGCATCATGAGGCAGAGAAGCATGTCTTATGTAAGGAAGAAATCGCTGAGCCACTGCCATGAGTCAGAAACTCATAGTCATCTGCAGTTTTCTTGATCTAGCCCTGTCTCAGATCTAGGTCAACTGTCCCTCCCTAGTAATGATTTGTGGTGGTGGACTAGTCGATGATTTGCAGTGGTAGTCTACTAGTTCTCCCACTGTTGCTAGCCAGTTATGTATGAGGCTATTGTGTTGCAGAAAACTTCATAGATAAAGTATTCCCTGTGGTTTTGTCGAAAAATGTAGGCCTACACGGTGCTAGAGGGTAGATATTAGCCAACAAATCATTGTAGACAAACCATTTCTAAGTGAAAACAAGTGTTCTAAGAAAGGAACAATAGATGAAGAAAGGGAGACATCTTCTTTTGCCTTAAATGCTTAAATGTGTGCAGTGCGCACGGAACCATGATCCTTATCTCTCAACTGGGAATGAGATCAAAGGTTTCTCCTTCTCCTAAGGGAGTCCTTTCTTGCTATGGTAGCATTTAGTTCAGCCTTTGGAGACTATGCAAGACTCCTTGGAGCGCAGATTGTGTAGAAACTTGCCAAGCACATACAAATTCTATTCCGCAGCAAGAAATCAATTATTTCCACCACTGATAAAAAAGAACAAAAAGAAACATGGCCGAATTTAATTATCCATCCGTTTCACTCCAGTTTTACGTGAAAATTCAGATATAGAGACTCTCTTGTTACCAAGTCTGTTTATTTTTTCTGCCAGAACGTTTTAATGCAAATTTACCAAGCAGAAGGTTTCCCTTTAGGGTGTATGCATATATGGAAAGGATGTATTCTCTCTTTCTCTTTCTCTTTCTCGTTCTCTCTCTCTCTCTGCTTTTTGAAACCAAGAGAGACATATGTTTTATGCGTATTTGATGTGTATCTTCAGAGGCAGGCTGAGGCAGCCTTGGCACAGGTGAGCCAGGGAGAGGTGGCTTTGAAGGAGGCCAGAGAAGAGTTGGCTGAAGCCAGGAGGCAATGGCACAGTCTGCAAGTGGAAATAGAGTCCATGCATGCACTGGTTAGTATTCATTTTTTTGGACACAGACACACATACACACACGAGCTGTTTATACTCTTTTGTTTTTGTTATTATTAATGAAAGATTATTGTCTGAGAATTTGTCAATGTTTAATTGTTGTCCACACTTTTCTAATATGTAGATGAACAACTTGTTCAATCACTGATAAAACTGGTCATATTTACTCTATGCCATCATTAGAGCTGAAAATTAACTTGTGCAGGAATCCTAAACAGAAGTCAATGGCTCCTATAACAGTTCCCTGTGGAACTCCTAAAAAAGAAAAATTGGAACATGGCCTAGAGGACTACTTTCTGGCCAATGACGTTTCTGTAAATACGACCTTGTCATGTTTCGCACATTCTGTGTGTTTTTTGTTGTTGTTGTTTTTTTTTGTTCCTTGTCGTGCTCATCGGGTGTTTGCCCATCCAGGAGAAGGGTCTAGAGAGCTCCCTGCGCCACACACAAATGCACTACTCGGAGCAGCTGCAGGACCTGTCGCGGGTCGTCCGTGACTTGGAGGGCGAGCTGGGCGAGGTGAGGGACGGCCTGGCCAACCAGAGGGAGCGGCACGGCCAGCTGCTCAACACCAAGATGAGGCTCGAGCGCGAGATCAAGACCTACCGAAAGCTCCTGGACAGCGAGGAGGGCAGGTGGGCATTAGAGTGAAATGGTCGACGTGGTCTGAGAGTAGCTAGCTACAGGATAAATCAGGCTCTAAGAAGAGCTCCAACGCGACAACAAAACTATTAGAACTCCATGGTTTTTAACGGAGCAAAGCCCACTAGAAACGCCGGCGGCGCGGCTAAAATCCAGCGCGTCAAGCCCACACCGCTGAGCGCCATATCCGGTGGGCACCGGACTTAATAGGGTTCTCATACAAAAGACTGTCTGAGGAATTTGTGTTCTAAGAGTTTAGGGTTGTATAGTGAATAGAGGGATCAGAGGCTTCCTGTCTGAAGGCCAGCTATTCTAGGCTTTCATTTACAAGTAGACTCTCACTGCAATTATGAGTCATCATGAGATTCTCATTCACTTCACACGATGCTTTCCTGTTACACCTGTTACCACTGTGCTGCTTTTATCTCCCATGAAGTTATTCAAAAACAATTTAGTACACAAACACTCTCAAACAATCTCAGGCACACGTAGCATGCACGCATACACATTCCACATCCCTCTTTCTCTCTCAGACCCACAGAATCTGTCTCTGTCACACACAAGTGCACAAATAAACAGTGTTCTGGCACCGTCGCGTCCCCCAGACACAAGGACGAGCCCAAACAAACCAGAGCCCTCTCAGAGCTTAAAGGGATAAACAGTTTTTAAATTTGGCAACACGGTTGTTACTTGGGATCCCAAATTTAACCGTCAAAACACAGACTTAGTAGATTATGTCTTTGTCGTGTAAGTGAGATGGATGGCTGTCTTTACAGCTGGAGATCAGGGAACGCCGTGCTGTGTGTGAGGTTTGAGAGTGATTGATCGATTCAAACACTTACATGACAAACAAAGCTATTATGTGTTATTACCGTGGATGTCTCCACTGTGTGCTTATTTTGGGACTTTTAACAGCTCATCATCTTTTGCCCACCTAGAAACCGTGTTTATTTTTCACCTTTTGCCTTTTCATATTCACACTTCATCCTCCCTCTCACACAACAAAGACCCCTGATGTTCTATTCAGCAGTCAGATATCTTATCCTCAGGTATGAGAGGAGCGGGCTGAAACTAGTTTGAACAGAGTTGTCCTGTCTTGTCCCCCGGGGGGCGCCGTAGGTACTTGGCCCATAACGGTCAGCTGGGAGGACTGAAGCCCTGGAAAGGTCCCGTGGTGGAGATCCACCAGAACGGCGTGGAATTCAGCCCCGAGGACGAGGAGGGGCCAATCACAGAGCTCCACATGACCGAGATTGATGGGTTCCGGAAGCATCCGGCAATACTCCGCAGGCAGCAGAGCTTAGTCATACTGACAGGTGCAACAAAGAACAGAATCACTCACGCACACACATACTGTACACACACACACACACACACACACACACACACACACACACACACTCACACATTCGCACACACACACACACACACACACACACACACACACACACACACACACACACACACACACACTCACACATACACACTCACCTATTCACACACACACACACATACACACACACACACACACATGCATATACAGTACTGTACATGCACTCACAGAGCGCGCACACACACACACACACACACACACACACACACACACACACACACACATATATATATACTGTACATGTACTCACAGAGAGCACACACACACACACACACACACACACACACACACTCAGACGCTAACTCTGAGGCCCTCTTCTGTCCTGCAGAGCCAGAGAGGAACACGGACGTGAAGATCGCCACGGTGAAGACGCAGGAGATCCTGCAGGGCACGGTGGTGCGGGAGAGCGCCGAGGGCCACGGCACCGTCGAGTGAGTCCACTTCCTGTTTCACAGCACACATGCGGAACGGTTTACGCGTCCCTCACGGTGATGTTACAGAGAGCTTCATTCCCAAGTTTAGCTCTTGATGTGATGGATTGCTTGTGCAAGAAGTACTGTAATTGATGTGTGAGGCTTTGGGCTAATGCGGTAGGTACCCTGTTGTACTGTATCAGAAGATGAGACACAGGGCCTGTTGTATCGTTTCTGTGCGTTTATCTTGTTGATATCTTCCTGTGTTGTCATGTATTGTTGTTGATATTGTCATGTGTTGCTGTTGGTTGACTCTTTTCAACTGAGCTTGTGATTGAATTATACTGGCCACTTGTGGGCACCACAAATGATGCTAGAGGGCGGTGACGGGTGGCCACAATCGTTTATTACCCAATGAAGTAAAAGCTTCGTAAATTCCATGTAATATATAGATAAGATAAGATAAGACTATTAAATCCCACGCACTGGAAATGTTCTTGTCTCAACAGCCCTATAGCACAATAGGTAAAAGTAAAAGTAAAAGTAAAAGTCCAGCATACCCTCACACCAGCATACCACATACCAGCAGCTAGGGGCATAGATATAAACGCCTTAGGTTCGCAAGAAGTTGAGATAAGTGGGCCTTCACATACAGTACATGATGGTGAAAAACTTACACGTACAGTGGAAAAATGCACATGTTGGCATTGAAGTCCAGAAGTGATGACAAAACTAAGGTGCAGCATGCACTGTTTGCGGACTGACATACATGGTGGTTGTGCTGACTCTTGACCAGACCAGACTTGCCAAAGGGGTTGTTCTCGGAAGTGCTCTCTGATGAGGTAACATCGCCTCTCCACATCTTGTCTCTGCTTGTGCTGACGGAAGTGCGTGGTCCGGTGAATACCTGCGCTATGATGAAATTATATTTCTTGTGAAATTAAACAGGGCAGAGTTGTCGGGCGCCAGGTCAGGAAGGTGAGTGGTTGTCTTATCTCGGCCCAGGAGACCAGTGGAGCAGAACAATTGACCCGGTGTGTCCAAACTCTCATTTACTGTGTGTGGACTTTCTGAGGTGAAGTGCAGTGCAAAGGAAAATGTAATTAGTGGGGGAAAAAAGAAGTTGAGATACAGAGTCAGCGCCTGTGATGTGACTTGTGGTGGTCACATCACTTGCCACATGATGCGGAGTAACATATGCAATATAAACAGTACCATGACAAAGTTGTTATTTCTCTTACAGAAATTCATTTTCTGATTTGTTTCCAGGTTTAAAAAAAGTGTACATGAGAAGTAAGGGTATATTCTCTATGCTGTAAACTAGTAGTATGTAGTGTATGTAGTAAACCGAGCCCATATGGCCTTGCCATGCATTAGTAGCACATTGGAGAACTACTGAGCTGTACTATTGAGCTTAAGACATGTACAGTATGTTTTATTATCGCTAGTGGGAAGCTGTAGAGGGAGCTAGCAATATCACACCCTTGAGGCTAGCCAAACTTCCCAAAGTTATTTCAGAACATCTGTTAACTTGATATCTCACCAGAGACTGATTTAGTCATTGGCAGCTGCTCAGTATATGTTGAATATGACATGCAGCCAAAACGTCTGTTTCTGCAGCATCGTGTAGACTGACACGACCTAAGGCAAAACATCGTTTTTGACAACCTGTACGCGGAAACAGATGTCACGTTATGTAGACTCCGATCAGACTCTAATCCGCACGTAGCAGATTAGTAGCGCGTCTTCAGGTTTTATGTTGTCTGGGTGTAGGCGGAGGCCGCGCTTCTGTCTGGCGTCTGGCATGCCCATGATAAATGGTGCCTTCTCCGCGGCCTCTGTTCTCACACACTTCTGACACGTATAATTGGAGGAGCACAATGGTGTTGTCACCGTCCCGACGTTTCTGCTATGTTTAATGGTTGT
>NC_084994.1:40610686-40693133 GCF_963854185.1 Sardina pilchardus
TGACATCAAAGCTACCATTACTCTCAACAATCTTTTTTTTTTAGATCATTTATAATTAGAAATACAATAAATGTATGTATAGATTTGACCTGCCGTTCCCCTCCGTCACATTTTGTGGCGTAAACAGAACAACAATTTCAACCCAGTTAACCCATCTGGATTCAGAATGAGGTGGAGCGTTTGAAAATTAGCTTCCATCCCAACTTTGTTATTTGAATATATATCGCCTTTTGAACTGAATTGTTTAGCCAGACCACTTTTGTCTGAAGCGGTTCTGCAAGGCCTCCATTTCAGCTGTTTGTGGGTATGAAGCCCTAGGCTCCTAAGCACCTTACTTCACCAGTTCAGCTAAAGGGCCATTAGCCTGTTAGCCTGTTAGCCTGAATAGGCCCCATTGGTGAACCAGTTCAGGGCGGTGGCCTCCAATCATGAATGGCCTGAGGAGTACCGTATGTTCCTGAAACTGGTTGTTTGGAAAGACTTCAAGATGCACTTTTTAAGGAATGAGATGGTGGGACTGAGTTGCTCAGCAATCACATGCCTCTCTCTAGAAGCTTCCATTTCTCCTCTTGTATACGCAGGCTGTGCTGTTTAACAAACTGATATTGACGATAACGAACAAAATAAACACTAGATAGGAAAAAAAGAGGTAACCTATGTACGAATGTGCACTGTGGTTCCTTACGTCGCAGTGAGGCCTTCCTCATCGTCGACACAATTAGCAGATGACCTCAGGTCAGTTTGAGACAGCTGATCTAGATACTTGAGCTCTGGGCCACACATACGGAGGGCTGATTCTGCGTCAGACGACAGCAAGTCAAACGTACTGTATCCTGATTTCTTTTTTCAGTGGTTGAGTGTGTTATCAGATGCAACCAGGAGAGGGCGCACATTGAACGTGTATATAGCTTCTCTATTCCATGACTGCATCACTTTTGGATTGTGGTGGTGTCCTACAGTGACATCTACTTTTGAGGTTTTGCATATAAACTGTAGATCTTTATGAAACAATTAGCTTATTAAGCCTTGGATTTAGCAACAGCAGAATGGCAACTCTTTGAGGGATATATTTATTTATATCAAACAATGCTCAAAATAAGAATTTACTACTTGGTGAGGCAATATATTTTATCCTTGTTATTTAACTTATACGCTATGATAATATTTTGGTAAGTAGGCATATTGTAGTTCATTATCAAGTGCATTAACTTTAAAGTGATTTTGTGTCTATTGACATTTGCTCTGAGAAGTGAGAATTGGAGAATGGTTGTGTGCACAAGATGGTTTCATTGAATTGGCACTTATTTAATCAACCTGCTCGATTTTGGCAGTACTCTAAAACGTGTAGTTGTCAACAATAACAGTGTGAAGAACAAACAGTGACACATATATTACGTCCGCAGACATCGAGAATGTTAACAGCATCAAATAAGCAGATTCACAGCCATGAATTTGCATTTGGCTACTGTTTTGACCGTAGCTGCAGGATATGAACAGTAACCATGGCTACTGTCAGCGGACCATTTGGTGATTTGCTTGACTTTTCTGTATCTGCGGTATTGCAATAAAATCACTGGCTCTGGCTCTAATTGCAAGGATGAATGCAGTGTCTGAGATTGCCGTGAATGCTGAGGGACATTATATCAGCAGTGCTACTTGTTTTGCATTTAGCACACAGAAAACAAGTGCTTTTGGTTGATTAGTAACGGGGGGTGAAAGTGACAAGTGAGCTGAGATACCATATCCTGTGGTCAAAAAAAAGTAACCCTGGTTCAGGATTATTGAAGCGATGTATTTCTCTCTTTTTTGGGGGGGTCGCCAAAGATGAGATCTAAAAAATAAAGCTACCGATGTGCTTTGCAGTTGGGTGCCTGAGACTTGTAATGTTCGCCCTTTCAACATCTCTTATCTATGCAGTCCTCTTCATGTGCTTGGATTAGTGCTGCTTGAACACTTGAAAAATGACTCCATTTTCCTCAGTTTGGGTCGGTGCCCATTTTACTTTTCAAGAAGAAATTATATGCATTTTATTATCCAGTGATGAGATAATTTAAATAAAAGGCTAAAATCATAATCTCATTGTTGTTGTTTTTTTTCTATCATGAACATCAGTTTGTATTGTACAGTATATGTTTGTATTATAACATTCAATGTGAAACTTTGTGCAAACAACTTTCACATTAACATCCAAAGCATCAAATGTAACAAACATTTCAGTAGAAAAGTGCAGTACAGTAACAAGCAGTAAGAAACCTTGGGAAGTGGTCTCTTACATTTTACTGTAGAAATCAGTCCAATATATATTGTATACCTTGTATAGATGTATTCTCAGTACATATTTTCGTGATTCCCTATAAGTACAGTATGTCTCTCACGAAAGTAGCCTAGTGGTTACAAAGCAGCCCTGTGCTTACAACTACAAGTGTGTTTGTAGACATGTGCAAAAGGCCTAGTGGCACCTCTGAAAGTATCGTCCGGTTCCCTTTGAGGGCAACAAGTAAAGCCATTCAAAGCAAGAGTATTCAGCTGGAGGAGTTTTGGTCCACCGAAGCCATTTTGAAAGCAGTCACGCCATCTACTGGTCGTCCCCGGCATTGAAGCCAATCCTGTTGCCCTGTACAATCCTGTCAGATCGGACGCTTTCTGTCGTCATAGTCTGTGGTCCCCACGACACGCCAGCTCGGCGTGCTTACTGTCCACGCATGTCCCTGAGGTCAGTGACCTCAAACGACCCCAGACGACGGTCGGTCCGTGACTCAGTCACTCTGCTCTCCTCGCACACCTGTGCACGGCACCTGCACAGGTGCCTATGCCTGGGCGCTGGAGATGATGTTGTGGATGAGCTGGAGGGAGAGGCCGCAGGACTGGAGCGGGTCGTACTCGGCGAAGACGTGGCACACGTTCTCTGCGCTGGCCTCCACACCTTTAGCCACGATGCCAAACATCCTACACAGAGGGCGAGGAAAAGACAGTACACACTTAACATGGCTCTCTCCTCTTACATTCGTCCACTTGAATGGATCAATGAAAAAATAATGATGGATTACATAGAAATATGGAGAGTAGTGCTTCATTTTACAGATAGTCTAGTTTCACTTTTTATAATTGATTTTTTTTTTTAATCAAGTTTGATGAAATTCTTACCTGGCTGATTTGCAGCTTTTCTGCCACCTACAGGAGAGGAGAGAGCATCACATACAAGCGTTAATGTTGAGTGACGTCATGGACAGCATCGCTTTAGCAGCTTCACTACAATCTTAGACAAAAAACAGTCTAAACTTAAATCTAAAGGCTGTGGCTAGAACCATGACCCAGATCTGTGCCGGACCAGGGCCAAACGTGCTCCTTGGGCACCTGCCACCTTGGTGTTCTAGGCCTGAGTGTAGTGTTTGATGTCTCTCACCTTCTCTCCTCGGGGTCCTCGCCACCATAGCTCAGTAAGTGGACAGGGAAGTGCCGTCTGAAGAAGAGCCTGTTGAAAAAATAAAAAATAAAGATAATTTAATGGCCAATTTTTAAAATTCATATTTCAGATGAAGGTCAATGCTTTTGTTTAATTATGTCACCTTTTATAGCCATAACCAAACTGGGCTTCAGGATTAAGAGACAAATTATCTCTAATTGGTGTAGTTAATGCCTTATTGCTGTTAGTCAGTTAAAAGTCAGTCAATGTTAAGTCAATTAAAAGTTAAGTCCACGATTATTACAAAATCGTGTTATTGATATGTGATCTCAACAGCCAAATAAAATGACACCCCTCTCTTTCCTGCTACTGAAAGAATGGCTGGTTTTATTGGCTGATGTTTCGGTTTCTGGCTCGATCCAAGCTATTGGATTACTGCACCTCCAAGTGAAAGTGTCTCATGAGGTGTCTTTGGCTCCTGCACCTGAGTCTTACTCACTTTCTCTGGATGTCGGTCAGAGTCACACCCTTGGGCGACACTTTCAGGTTGACCACTGTGGGCGTGGCCTCCGCCTCCTGCTCAAAGACCATGGACACGGCCTTCTGCACAGCGCAGGGGCCCGTCAGCATCTCCGTGGGAACCGCACATAAATACAGGAAGTTGCACGCTTGGAGGAGAAGATAACACACACATGATTAGACGATCTGCAGTCTTCAGTGTTGACAGATGAAATCAAGTACGGAGGAGGAACTTTATTTTCTTCTTTTTGCTTTGATACTTCCCAAAGCCCATTCACTATATGCACTTGTTTCAACATTTAAGTTTAAAGTTCAAATTAGTTCTAGATAAGAACTTCAAATGCTCTAAGTTCTACTGAAGAGCTTTGAAAGCTTTTAGTTTGACCACTACTTGGGATTGATGTTTGCGTGCATGGTACTGCTTCGCTATGCCATATTCTCACTGATCTTGTGCAGTATGTGCCTGATTCCTCCATAGTCTGCGTCCTTACCAGTCTTACTAGGCTCATCACTGGGGGACGTGGTTGGGGATCCCTCCTCATCTTTCCTCACTCCTGTGGGAAAACAAAAGAAAGGCCATCAGCCTAACTCCTCACCATCAGCACTGAAATAATATCAGTCTGACAATAATGTCAGATAACTTAAAGGTTATGATTCACTTGTTTTTTTGGTTTTTTTTAAAGGGTTAAACTATTGCTATTGCATAATCTATTTTGATATTGTATTATTAAATGAATGCATGCAAGACCTCAGAATTAAGTCACGGAGGATGACACAGTCAGATAGTGAAAGCGAGTAGATGCAGGCATCCTGCGTTACCTTGAGAGTGGATGACGAGTCTGCAGGGCAGTGCATAAGGAGAGATAGTGTGCTGATAGACCAGGGCAGAGAGACTCCCTGTCAGAGAGAGAGAGAGAGAGAGAGAGAGAGAGAGAGAGAGAGAGAGAGAGGGAGAGAGAGAGAGAGAACACGTTAATTAACACTAAACCACTTGAGATTCATCACTAACTACAGCTAGTTACAGCTAACTACAGTGTCACATCACAGCAGAACATAAAATGACTATGACCTACTTTTTCATGTAAACAACTCCCATACCTGGCCACAGGGGGGCAGTAGTAAGCCACTAAAGATAATATTGAAACCGTGGCCACCTCTGTAGTTGATGAGAGTGAATGGCAGTAGCCTACTTTATACATTTGTGAAGCATTTCTCTCATTTCAGAGGGTTAATCTTCCTACATGAGTTTAAAATCGGAAGAGGATTACTCAACCACATATTCACATCTCAGTAAGGAAGATTCCAACTTTATGCAACTTCATCAATATTTACAATGGATTAATATTAACCTGTTTTTTTGCTAATGGAAGAAAATCGATCAAGAGCCTTCTCATCAGAAATATGTCTTTGTCATGATTTACCTCTCAGGTGACGTGTAATAGCCCTTACAACACGTCACGTTCTGTGACAGTTTGCACTTAGGAATTTGGCCACCACAGAAATCAGCATGATGTACATCTGCATACCTCACAACTACGTAAAAGGGTTTGTGCAATGCATGTCTGTGGTTATGAATTCTTGGGTGTTCTTCCACACTATTGCCATAGTGTACTGCCATTTTGTTATTAATGCCGCACAACATGCTTCAGCCTGTCAAACATTCCGATTTGTCACTATGTAAGGCTTTAGAAATGTGTGTGTTATTACTGTTAAATGATTCTATAGTAACATTATCAATCATGTAGTGAATTGATTCAGTTGAGGAGTGTAAACCTGATTGATGATGGAAAATGTTCGTTATTTTGATCAAATGATCTTGATCCTGTCCATTTATAGGAATGTGCTGGCTTAAGCCTTAGAGGTGTTGTGTCATCAGCACTGTTTGCATACCCAAGAGTGACAAACATAAAGGAATCCAAAGGCACACACACACTAACACACACACACACACACACACACACACACACACACACACACACACACACACGCACACACACTAACGCGCGCACACACACACACACACACTAGCGCGCGCACACACACACTAACGCACACACACACACACACACACACACACACACACACACACACACACACACACACACTCCCTTATGACTCTGGACTGTTGAGGTGAATGAGGGTGAATATGACAGGGCAAGGATCAAAGATATGGCCTGTTAAGCCTGGGGTGTGATCGTACTGTATGTGCGTGAGTCTGCCGGGTGGGTGTGTTTTGGGGTTGGGTGGTGGGAGGGTGTCCACATATTAGGGCATATGGAAGTCCTGAAGCTCTGCTGTAGTGAATTCCAGAATCCTTAGCATGTGTGAGTCAGAGTGACTTGACCTGATAAGATCGAACGAAAGTGTTGAAGCACTGCTATCGCACATATCCGCTTTCTTCCAATGTGTGAGTCAGGCCGCCTTTCACTGATAAGGCATGAATGAAAAATACATCAGTCAGTCTCATAAAGTGTCGTCATCCGGAGTGACATGACATTCGTGACACACAGATTGTGAGTGTGTGTGTGTGTGTGTGTGTGGATACGGATCAGAGAGATGTTCCGTGCTTCTATGCAGGCTGTATCTAGGTGACGGTGGAACAGCTTGTGTGGCACCACTAGTGTACAACATGTTGCTCAAACCCTGTCTTTATTTTTTCTTCTTCTTTAAAAAAAAAAAAAAAAACTGCTACATGTTTAACCTTTTTCCAGTGGTGACTGGGAAAATATGGGCTAATGTTTAAACCAGTCTGTGTTTGCGCATTATCAATTAAAATAAGTAATATGTAAATGCATACATTTCTTTTTCATAATAATGTTCAAAACTCTCTCTATTAGCTGCTGTGGTTGTAGCACAATGATGCTTTTGGGAAACACATTGATGGTGCTGTGCTACCAGGTTTGGTCCATGTGTCCAGAAGATTCAAGCAAGTTCAGGGGAAACACTCACCGAAGTAGGGCTCATGTGAAGATCCTCTGACACGCACCCCCTTGGCAGAGGACTCGATAAGGAAGTGTCTAATTTGATCTGTGGGATCATCTACCAAGGAAACAGGACAGAAAAGACAGGAGAGGTCACAAGATAAGAAGCACTGAGATTTGTTTTATTCAATTTGTGAGAAATCTGAAAAAGTACAGCACCAATAATTGTGCCACATGTTTTTTTTTTTGTAAAAAAAATATATATACGTATAATAGTGCATTGTCTTTCCTTAATGTCAATTTGCTTCCTTTAAAGGCTGCAATTTTCCTTCAATGGCTTGATGGTTTCATTGTGAGACAAAGATACATTGCCAAAACATATAGATAATATACAGATTTGCTGTATATCACTGATTTACCAGAAGTAGCAACACATGTGGAGGTCACTGTTTATGCACAGGCAGTGTTGGGAAGGTTACTTTAGAAATGTAATGTGTTACAGTTACAAGTTACTCTGTTTAAAATGTAATAGTAGTGTAACTATTTTAATTACTTTTTCTGAGTAACGTAATGAATTACTTTTGATTACTTTTTGATTACTTTTCCGATTTTTGAATCATACAGTATAGTCCCCAAATCCGTGCGAAGATTTCGGCCTTGGTCTACAGGCTGCCGAGCAGTTCTGTACAAGCGCACAAGGCAGCAAGGGCATTCAATACATGAATTAGCATCACATTTTTTGTGAGGATAATATAATGATAATCATAACACGTTTACAGGCAGGCATGTAAACACTGATGGCGCTGTAGACGTGATAGAGCCTATCAGAAGGTCCCGTATCAAACTATGGATGTGGAGGGAAACAGTTCTTTTTACATACAATATTATTTGCAAAGTTTTGCTGACAATATTGAGATGTAATTCAAATTGTAATTTTGAAAAATTTCTAAAGTACCTGTAATTGAATTACATTTTTTCTACAGTAACTGTAATATATTACTGTTACATTTATTTTGTAATTAAATTACGTAACTCAATTACATGTAATGCGTTACTCCCCAACACTGTGCACAGGAGTACCCTTAATGCTGCTCTGTGGTAAGATAATATACAGTATATACATATAGGTGTATCAAATTTGCTCCAATTTACGTCGTGAAGAGTTACAGTAAAACAAAAACATGTTGGAGGACTCTAGGAAATGTGTCCTTGGGCACACCCAGATCAGAAGTGGACTGACAGTCAGCAAACAGGTTAAGACTGGATAGAGGAATCCTGCAGACTCAGTGATAGTCCCTGTTAGTCACTGACTGTACAAGATGAGTTTGTCTGTGTTAGTCATCGTCTCACTGAGTAGCCCAGAGCTATGCAGTCTGAACAAATATCACTAATTGTTTTTGGTTTGTTATGTTCAGTATTGTGTGTAAAAAAGGGCCAGTTCCTCAAGTAATGGTCACTGACGTTTCATGAGTAAGATGGACCTGTGAGCCAGGTCATTGTCGCGTGCATATTGAATATGATGGATATGATATTCACATATTATATAATACGTGAATATGTGGACAGTGCAACTCACAGTGCACACGTACCTGGTTTGCTGGGGGAAGCTGGACTGCTGGACGCTGGGTGGACCTTCATTGCGAGGCCAAAGCAGCCCCTGTACGATGTGCTGTCTCGCACTACAAAGGATCCTGGTTCCTGGTCTCGGATGATGGCTTCAGCTATTGTCAGGGTCAGAGAAAAGAACAATGTTTGTTTTTGGTGTTGCCAAACAACAATTATTGGGTCCTCCAATCATCCATTGTGTTATTCATTTTGTTGACAATTTTATGGTACACGGCAATGAATGTCGTGTTTTTTATTCACAAAATCTACACTTCACCACAGGGTCTCCAACATTAGATTGTGAGCGGAGTTAAGCTAACATAACAATTCAATCACGCACTGTTTGCACAGAGAGAGTGGAATATTGCAAAGACTATGTATCACAATGAATTACACCACGGCAGCAACGCCCTGCACAGCTGTGATGTTATTTTTCCATGTCGTTCTCCCTCAGTGGCACTGCTGCTCAGATAGAGACCGAGATCACAAGGGATCTTACCTTCTTCACGGGTGATCTGCGGCCGAAACCAGTACTGGGAGGTGTCCATCACGAATTTCATATTAGGTTGGCTGCCTGAAAGTCAAGGACACAGGATAAAATACATTTGTTTCAGCTAAAAAATAATGGTCTACATGCTGATGGGGAATGTACAGTAAGTCCCATCACAACTTAACACTGCATTCCACAATGCGCCCAACTGGGCGATAACTAAATGGTGGTTATTCACTAGAGCACTAAATGGGTAATAACTAAATGGTGGTTATTCACTGATGAACTATATGGGAAATAACTAAATGGTGGTTATTCACTAGTGAACTATATGGGAAATAACTGAATGGTGGTTATTCACTAGTGAACTACAGTATATGGGGAATAACTAAATGGTGGTTAATCACTAGTGAACTACAGTATATAGGAAATAACTGAATGGTGGTTATTCACTAGTGAACTATAGTATATGGGGAATAACTAAATGGTGGTTAATCACTAGTGAACTACAGTATATAGGAAATAACTGAATGGTGGTTATTCACTAGTGAACTACAGTATATGGGGAATAACTAAATGGTGGTTAATCACTAGTGCACTATATGGGGAACAACTATGCACTATATGGGGAATAACTGAATGGTGTTATATAATGGACTGAATGGTGTTGTATAATGATAGCAAACAATAGTGTTGTAGTGGATGTTCCAGACACAGGGCATGGAGCAGCACCTCCACACACACACACTACACACCATGAAATGGCCTCCTGTCCAGGGACGTGGGCGTCGGCGTCTCCTGGGGCGACGGTGACCTGGAGGCGCTCCTGACGCTGTGGTGTTGGATCACTCGGATCTGGGCCTCAGGCGTGCCGGGGTGCGGCGCTCCGTTGAGGAGGACCACGGGGATGTCGGTGAGGGAGCCGGACGGACTGGAGTTGAGGTACGGCGACAGCGGCACGCCGTGGAGCTGCCGGCTGCCGAAGCCTCTGTGGCCGCGCGACACGTCGCCGAGGGAACCGCTGGGCGTCAGGTTCTCTGGACTGCTGTCGGTGTCATCGCTGAGGAGCGACTGACAACTGAGAAAGAGAGAGAGAGAGAGAGAGAGAGAGAGAGAGAGGATAAGAATTAGCATTCAGCATTTCTGAATTGTTGAAGTAAATAATAAAGATAGAACTTTATTGAGACTTCACTCAATGCAATAGGCCTACAAGTTGCTTGAGACAAAAGGGTGCATAACAGGGTTCTGGTTCATTGGGGACTGCGGTTGATACTTAGATTAATAGGTCTATCAGAAATAACTACAGCATAACTCGCAGTGGTGACCGACCTTACTGAAAGGGATGAGGTAAACAACTCACTGTGGTGACAGACCTTACTAAAACGGATGGGGTAAACAACTCACCGTGGTAACCGACCTTACTGAAAGGGATGGGGTAAACAACTCACCGTGGTAACCGACCTTACTGAAAGGGATGGGGTAAACAACTCACCGTGGTAACTGAGCTCACTAAAATGGATGGGGTAAACAAATCACCGTGGTAACCGACCTTACTAAAATGGATGGGGTAAACAACTCACCGTGGTAACCGAGCTTACTAAAATGGATGGGGTAAACAACTCACTATGGTAACTGACCCTGCTAAATAAATACAAATAGAGTAAAACTCTCTAGCCACCTATTCAGATCAATGTCAAACCACTGCGGCTAACACATGTTTGCAGTTTATGCATGGTTTCATTTTCTTTATTTGCATAAAACACTACCCCAGGCTTTATAACCGATGCGGCTAATCCACAGTACAGGAAATGACTCTAAATTCTGCACCTCCACAGGTGGTCTGACACACTACTAGTCGGAACCGTTGGTTACTCCCTATCATCCCCTCCCTATGGCCACACTAGTCATGCCCAAGCACATCACCTCAGGCCTATCAACCCCAACCATTCAAAGGGCCTGTCCACGCAACTGAACCCTATAAAAGTGTAACTTTTACGAGTTCATTACTAAGAAGCAAAGCACTAGGCCAATCCCTCTTGCTAAGTCCCCAGCCACTGCACTGTGAGCTGACATTGCATAACTCTGCTAACATGACCTGACTTGAATCAACACCTCATCAGTCTCTCCCCACTGTCAACGCCACTCCCTTTTAATAAACAACAGTGCATCAGTTAAGGAGGCCCATATACTTAACTTTATATTGCCTTTTATCGCCGTAAGCTGCCACCAAATTATTAACTTAACAATCATATACCAATTACACATATTTGCTGATCTGAATACCATTGAAAACATGTCTTTGCCTGTGCCTGTGTTCTTGTAATGATGCTATATTCATATAGAGGTGAGGAGGTGAGGGAGAGGGCTCAGGGGTGATCACAGATCATGTATAGCGTGTCTAGCATATTGCATAACACGCTGCATATTTGTATTTGCATTTTCATGCGCACTGCGATGATCGGCAGCAGTCAATTTTGTCCTGAAGGCCTTTCAGACTCATGACGAGACAACACCACCGCACACAGACCAGTTGCAGAGGAGCGTGTGGAGTAAAGGTTGGATACCGATTCTGTTGCAAAAAGATTGCGGTGTTACACTCAGAGCCGTACTTCCCCTCCGACCACTCTTACTAATTGTAAGACTTATCGTCTGCAGGTGCGGATTCGGAGGGTTTAACGCGCTGTGAACTCTAAGGAAGATATGACCGTTGATTATTTGAACAAGTTTAAGGACAGTATCTGATCAAGATGCCCCTGTTTTCATTGAATGCATTGTGATACAAAAAAGCCTGTAAAGTCACACTGTGCTGAACTCTCTCTACTCTGGACACGTGCCACTCAAGTCAGTTCAACAAGAGAGCATTAGCAACCCAAGCAGATGATGAATAGTTAATTGAACAAGACCTACACTAGTCTGGCAGACAAATGATTCACTAATTACTTAGACAAATATGGATTCAATGCTAAGCAAATAAATTAAACAGTCATCCACAAAAAAATGTGTTCATAGAGCATTATCGAAGCTGACTTTGTTTCACATGAATCAGTTAAACAGAAATCTATTTTTTTGAGTGATATGTAATGTGACACAATCACAGAATATTGCGACATATCTCCGCTGACCTCACTTTCACTGTCACACTAAAGGAAATGAGCCCTCTGTGTAAGGAGAGGCTATACGACTAAAAATACTCCAGTCATCCCTCAATCATGCTCTCTGGGCCTGAGCGCTCTTGTCTCCCAATGACCTGCCTCAGCACTTTACCAGCATATTAATCCTCCCTGTTCTGTACTAAACACCTCCTCAACCATTTCACCTCGGAAGCCCTTCAGCTTCAGAAGAAATGCCATGAATCATCCCTCACATGCGTTGGCTTACAGTATGAGGGTCACATCTTCATGGCCCCTGATGGTCTGTTGCATTCTCTAACACTCTGAATCAACACCTCATTAATGTAATTCCCCAACTATTAGCTGCAGTTTATACAATTCTTCAGCTCTGAGGTTAACACACGGGGCCAGTTATATGGTTTTAATATAGTTTTTTTTTTTTTAACTTGCATAAAAAAGTGGTTCCAGCACAACGATCAGTATTTTGCCAGGTACAGTATGTGTGTGTGTGTGTGTGTGTGTGTGTGTGTGTGTGTGTGTGTGTGTGTGTGTGTGTGTGTGTGTGTTTACAGTTAAACGAGGACTCTTGTAAAACCAAAGGAAGCACTGAGAGCGCTTTACCTGGAAGCACAGCGCAGGTCTGTGCTATTTGCCTTATGTGTTTGTGATGGAAGCTTTGTTTTGCTTTGGAAAGAAGTACTGACTACCATGTTATGGAACAGTTTGTGTAATGGTACTCACTTTCTCACAGTGTTTTGTGTGCTTACAGTACAGTATGTGCGGCTTATAAACAATGCGGCTGATTCACCGAAAATGACTGTATACTAAACACCTCAACCATTTCACCTTCAGCTTCAAATTGTCATAAATCATCCCTCACGTGTGTTGGCCCCTAATGGCCTATGTCTTCTGGAACACTCTGAATCTACTTTGAGAAAAAGTTTTTTTTCTCAATAGGGCCAAGTGAACAACGTTCTATTCAGATCAGAGACTGTATACTTGTTGCCTATTACAGTATGATCAACCCCTCATTAGCCCATAAGGAGTCCCCCTGTGCTCACCCTTAGGGGTTCCTTTGATGAACTCAAAATGGTTTAGATCAAGAACCATTTAGGGGTGCCATATACTGTATGAAGTCTGCAATAGAACCATGTTCGGTTCTACAGAGTACCTTGTTTTTCTAAGAGTGTATTATGACTAGCCCCTCGTTAACCCAATGAGGAGTGCTCCAGTGCTCACCCTTAGGGGTTCCTTTGATGAACTCTTCAAAATGGTTTAAAGAACCATTTAGAGGTGCCATATATGAAGCATGCAGTAGAACCATTTTCGGTTCTACAGAGTACCAGTGTATGACTACTAGCCCCTTGTTAACCCAAGAAGGAGTGCTCTGGTGCTCACCCATAGGGGTTCCTTATACAGAGTACCAGTGTATTACGACTAACCCCTCGTTAACCCAATAAGGAGTGCTCTGGTGCTCACCTGCCCATGATGTAGCTGGTGTCGGAGCCCGGGGACGTGGACAGGAGCGAGTTGGCGCTGCCGCGGAGCGAGCTGCGGGACAAGCACAGGGTCCCGGGAGAGCCGGCCACCTCCGTCTGCTGGGACGGCGGCCGGGGTCTCCTCTTCTGCACGCCTCCCATCATCACACCGCCTCCTCCTCCGCCTCCGCAGGGCAGCGGGGGTCGCGAGGAGGAGGAGGAGGAGGAGGTCGAGTCGGAGAAGACGACGGAGCCGTGCGGGCTGACGGAGCCCACGTGCTGCGGGATGGCCACGCCGCGGGAGGAGGCGCCCACGACGGAGACGGCGGGCGTGCAGGGGGAGACGCGAGCTCTGGAGAAGGAGGAGGAGGAGGAGGAGGAAGAGGAGGTGGTGGAGTAGTCCACCTCCACGGTGGAGGAGCAGCCTCGGGACACCAGCACGCAGGGGCCCATGTCCTCCTCCTCAGGGGAGTCGTCTGGAGAGGAGACTACAGGGACACAGAAGGGTCGAGGTCAGCACATTAACAACAGGTAGTCGTGTCTTTACTATTTATCATTATTATTATTATTATTATTATTATTATCATTATCATTATCATTATCATTATTATATAAACATATATCTTTATACAAGTAATTTCACTGGCAGTATAGTACAAAGTCTTTTCTCATTACTTTGTACATTTCCTGGCATCAAACCCATGACCTTGTCATGAACCTTACTGCGGGCTACTGTATTGATAGCCTGGTGGGTGTACCCATGCTGCCCTGAGCGTAATTTCATTTGCGCTGCTAGGCAGCGTGGATTCCATGGACCCAATTTTAGCCTCAGCGAAGGAACCAATCACAGAACTGGGGGGAGGGACAGCAAGATGATGACGATGTCTAAGCGACACACCCAAGCTTGTATTTCGGTTAAGAACCAAACCAGCTTTTGTTCAAATCTACACATCTATATACTAAAAAAAAATGTTATTTTGAAGTATTAAAACGCTCCACCTTAAGTCATGTGGTATAATTGATATGATCGACTATAAATGTAATGTGGTATAATTGATTTGATCGACTATAATTTGAATTGAATTTCCCCTTGGGGATCAATAAAGTATCTATCTATCTATCTATCTATCTATAAATGTCATGTGGTATAATTGATTGGACCAACAATAAATAGCTCTGAGCATTCGTAAACCACGCTTCAAATATGAGAAAATGAATGGCTGGTTCCCAGACCTCATCAGTCGAGAAGAGGTCTGGCGTCAGCCAGTCTACTGTATTGATGGTGCATGGGGTGAATTCCAGCAGTCGGTCAACCACTGGGATGGCAATTAGTCAACCACTACAACATGGTGTCTCAGACAGTTAATTGTTATTAAGTCATCGTCTTCCAACACCTCTAACTTTGTAGATGCCTCGGGCGACCTGATCTGTCGGCCACTTAAGGGTGTTAAGGGTGTTTGTCAAGTGAAGTTTCATAAGAGCTGTAATTGGTATAAACTACAATCCCAGCCTGCTCTAACGGTTTTAAACTACAATCGCAGCATGCCGGTGGGTTTTTTTTCACTTTACTTCAGCAAGGATGAACTCCGTCATACATTCACTGTCCTAGAGTCTGCACCACATCACTTGTACCGTAATGTACCGTAATTTCCCAATTATTAGCCGTGGCTTATACATTGATTTCGCAACATTTCTTCAGCCAGGAGGTTAATACACAGGGGCAGTTAATATGATATGAATATGCTTTTGTGTCTTTTAACTTGCATAAAACACTGCCCTGCGGCTTATACAGTACACAATGCGGCTAATACCCAGGAATTTACTGTAGACTTTGCATACGTTTTGAATATGCTGTAAAATCGGAGATTCTCAGGCTCGGATTGCTCAGCGCCGCCCCACATCTGTAAATCCCTCTCACATGTATAGCTCCGATAGCTCCATGTGACATTCCTGCTCGTTATCGTACTACACGCATACACTTGTCCCAACCCAGCGCACACACTCACTGGACCTGGCTTGGCCTTCTCTATCCAAACACCTCAAAACAAACATGTGGCCTTCCCGGTGGTGCTGGCAAAACACCACTGACAGCCAATCAGTCTGAGCTTTGGGCTTTGGGCTTGTTCAAACTTCACAGCCTTTATAGCTTAGCGCCAGGGCACAGACATGCTGCACTGAGGCGTGCTGCAGAAACCAACGCCATGTAGGCTACTGTATATCTGTCTAAGTAGGTACTGAATCATCTGTGCTTTTCTTTACATGACTAACCAGTGGGCAAGAGGGTGGTAATATCCCTAAGCAAATATGCTCCAAATGCACCATTTGCTCTGACATTGTGAAATTGGGTAATACGGCATAAAAAAAGTGTTGCATTTACAGGACTGTAGTTTGTTTTGTAGTCAAAAAATGTTCTCAGTAAAGATGAGAACGTTTTGGAAGCAGGAGGGGGTAAAGGGGAAAAAAAAGGATCGCTTGAGGCAGCAGGGTGCGGCTCTTTGTCTGGGCATCTGGGCCACGGCGTTGCCAAAGCAGAACAATTACAGTTTTGCGTAACCACGGGTTTCAAAAAAAGAGAAAGAAGATGGCTGGGTAGTTCTCCACCCCCTGCGGCCCCTGGAAACAGTGGGGGACCCGGCCATGGTGAGCCATCTGATACAGCTCGGTTCTGAATGACTCCAGATCTGATGGACTGTTTATAAATATGACACCATCGTTCCCACTATCTGATCTAATCATTTGATCCTTGAAGGAGAACGCCCTCGGGCAGCCCAGAGTATGAGTAATGTTGGAAAAATATGTCCACACTTGGCAGCGTGACCCTTTTGCTCTCGACAACTTTTCAGACCGCGTTTTTTTTAGCCGCCAGTGATGGACATGATTTGCAATCATGTCAATCTCGTGTGCTACACATATGTCTTACTTTTAAAATTGTATACCATCTGGTATGGATTATATAACTTCTTTTGGGGCGCGTTGACAATTTAAAACTTTGAATGAACTGTTGGTCGTTGTTAATACTTGTCCTACATTTATTTCTGCATGCAGGAATTTGATGCCGTTTAACTGCACTCAGCTGTACTTCTCACTGTCATGTTAAAACTGGTCAGGATTCCAGGCTAAATGCAGTGGCATCGTTTGTGTGCTTACGGTAGTCTGTCTGATTCTGCTTGATTAGTCTCCAAACAGTTAGACACCCAAGACTTGTTAAGGATTTGTTATTTTCCAAATATAGCAACCATCAGAGGCAGACATCCCGGGTTCAGAAAGCGAAAGTCCTGCCAAGTGTTTGATCCGACCATTTAGTAAACCAGCCCAACATGGACATGTGCATACACATGGTTCCTCAGACCACTCTATGGGTGCCTCGATCCTCGATACTCGATCCTCGATACTCGGTCCTCCAGGCTCATTCCCACTGATCTATAACTAACACTGGATAGACTATTCCATTGTTGCCACCCCATCGTTCTTTATCTAGATCAGTGGGAACGAGGACCAAGGAAGATGTATAAAAAGACGAACGAGAGGCATTCTATGTAACACCGCACCTGAGAGTTTGTTCCGTCCAGGACTGTGCCCGGAGATGGAGAAAGTAAAAGTCCTGCCAAGTGTTTGATCCGACCATTCAGTAAACCAGCTAAACAAGGACATGTGCTGTGCGCACACCTGGTTCCTCAGACCACTCTATGTATCACCGCACCTGAGTGTTTGTTCCGTCCAGGGCTGTGGCGGGAGATGGGCAGCGGCTCAAAGGTGGGGTCCAGCTCCAGGATCATCTGGTTGAGGTTGTCCAGGGAGATGTCCAGGTCCTCCTCGGCCTGGTCCATGCTCGGGGTCTGGGTGGACGCCAGCGTGCGGTTGGGTAAGTACTGGGACATGTCGGTGGCCATAGGCATCACTCTATTCAGGACAGGAAGTCTGAAATAGCCAAAATAGGACAACATGTTTTTAGGAACCACAACCGGGATGATTTTTTAGACCACACTCCACACGTATTTTTTGACCCAATCGTTTGGCAAGCTTGCCAATTACAGTAAACTAAGCACCAGTCAAAGGCTGCTGTACAGCACTAAGACCCACCAAGGCCTTACCTTCAATGTGTGTTACTGCACCGTCTTTATATTACATTAGTACACAACATTACATTTATGTATATATATATATATATATATTTTTTTTTTTTTTTTTTGGGGGGGGGGCTTTTTTATGCCTTTTAATTCGACAGGAAAGTAGAGAGAGACAGGAGGCAAGCGGGAGAGAGAGTTGGGGTAGGATCCGGAAAGGACCACGGGATGGGAATCAACCCCGGGTCGCCGGCGTGCGGTGCAGGTGCCCCAGCCAGTCGCGCCACGGCTGGGGCCTTGTCTGATGATTTTTAACCAAAGCAACTTCCATCAAGGCAGAGTGTGATAAAGACAAGTTAGTGCAGCAGTCAGTGCTACTTCCACACAGTCAACTGTCAGTTCTACTCAGGTGGTATACCGTACAAATCTAGTTGTAGGTAGTGCTACTACAGTACAAGAGGAGATACTCTCTGAAGAGCTGGGTTAATGGTAAAGAGGGAGGTCCCTGCTATGAATGGAAGTCTGGATTGCCCTGAGCGTACGGGTGGCAGAGCCAGACAACGTTCATCTGAGGAACGCAACGGTCAGGAAGTAGCCTACAGTAACTGTATGAGGGCATTTAAGTAATTGGGTGCAGATGGTATGGGAGAGATGTGCCAAATGTATTATAGAAGTGTTAACAACAGTGAGCAAGTCAACAACATAAGTCACCGTAACTGTATGTGAAACATTTCCCAAAGGTGAGCAAGAGGCAGCGTGCTACACAGCTAAAGATATACTCGTTCGTGACGTCTGCTGGTCAGGCCTGATCAAACAGCTTATCGGGCTGACCACTGGAGAGACGTGACACCCGCAGATCGCAGGAGGGTGTGTTGGGTGATCTAAAGTATGACCTCCCACCCCACCCCACACACACACCAACACACACACACACACACACAGCTGAGGAACACAGACAGGGCAGGGCACCCTGTGAGTCACCCATGACTGAGGTGGTTGCCAGGACGACAGCCACTGTGTTTTCCTGCAACAGCAGAACTTCTAGTAATCACAACTTTGAGTGATCACAGACTCGCCCCCCTCAGAACGCTGAGTTAACAAGACCGCTGACTGGATTTGCAACCACACACAAAATGTTTCCAAAACACAGAGGCATTGGAACTATTGGGCATCATGGCAAACCAGAGAGCAAACACCACGCTATTCATTGCTAATGCCATGTTAGTGTCATGGGCTCAGTTTCCTCACAGTAGCCTAGACACACACACGCACACACACACACACACACACACACACACACACACACACACACTCAAGATGTCTACCCACACTGCCCCTTTTTAAGACATTTGATGGACCCCTTTACATGGTCGGGTCTGGAGGTAATGTCAAATACTGTTATTTATCAATGCAGTGCGACCAAAACAATGTGTTAAACAATCTTTTGGAAATACACGTACTTGCTTCACCTATGTTGCTGGTTGCTGAGACTTTAAAAAAAGGTCAAAGAAATTACTACACATCTTTGGCAAATGCAACGGATTGTTACGTATAAATGCTCCCTCCAGGCTACAAGGAGTGATGAAACAATAGACTTTTTCATCTGCTAGCCTGTGGCATCATGGAATTACTCAACCATGAAATGTTGTGTTTCAATAAGTCAGAATCAGTGATTGATGACACGCTGTAAAATACCTTCAACTAACACAGTGTACGCTATCCAGCAACACAAAGCAACACTGATATTACATTATTTCTGAGAAGTACTATCTAAATCAAACATGTTATATTTTACTTCACACTATTGGTAATTTAAAGGTGTGATCTTGATCATACATTATGTTACAACATTAATATATTATTAATTAACATACATATATAGATACAACATAACTTCATATATTAGAGTATTTATCAAGTTAGTGTTACATTCTATAGGAAGGCAATTAGCAGCTACAGTAACACACATATGGTGGAGAATGACAGTCAATAACTTAATTCTCAGGAAAAAGTACTCTAAAAGTCAAAATCATGCATAGTGATAATATTTCACCACTGCATCAACATCAATTTCACAGAGAAGCTAAGCAAATATGCGATGTGAATAAATAAAACATTTCTCACCTGATATGAACCTTGTTCTTCTTCTGGTAAGAGTTCTCTGAGGGCTTGTTCGGTCAGGTTGTATCCCTGATACACTAACTGTCAAGCTGTGGATCCACTCTCTTTTTATGGATAAGCCCCACCCTTGCTCCCGTGAGCCAATCAGAAGGCCAGCCCCTTGCTCCCTATGCAGCTGTGTGATAGTGCCACTAAACATGGTCACTGCTGGACTGCTGATGTCACCAGCAGGCGAAAGGGAAGGACATGTGGAGGTGTGAGTTCTCGAGAATTGCCCGCATGTCTTACCTTATGTGGACTAAATCAATATAGTTACAGCATTATACTGTAATTAGCCAACATGTTCTACAGACAACTTAACCAACTTGACAACTTACATAATGAAATGAAATAATGAAATGATGTAATAATGAAATGATGACTCAATCCAAGAACATCTAGTGTCTCCTTTCTGTCTGTTCACATTCCAAGAGTAGTGTCCAAGGGGGAGTTGCGCCCGCAAGCAGCTGCAGTGGACCACATTTGGGTCTCAGAGTCTATGGAGACCCAGGTGAGCCAAACCCCCCCCCCCCCTCCCCTCCTCCCGCCCCCCCTCCAAAACACACACACACACACACACACACACTGTTTCATGACCCCCCAAACATATACAACATATCCCCTCCCTGCACATACGGATGCACCCCCCAACACACACACACACACACCACTGCAACCACACACCCCCCATACAAACACACAACCACTGCATCACCCCCCTCACCTCCACACACCATTTCATCACCCCAATACACCCCCCAACACACACACACACACACACACACATACCATTGCAACCATTGCATCACCCCCCATCCAAACACTCAACCACTGAATCACCCCCCTCCCCTCCACACACCTTTTCATCACCCCCCTCCCACACACCCAATTACACCCCCCCCCCCCCCCCCCCCCCCAGAGCAATCTTTTAGAAATACCACACTAATGAATTCAGAAGAATCTAGCTCTGCTGAATCGCGTCATCTATCAGGCTGAAACAATCAGTCACCTGTGAGACAATTATTCTTAGTAGAATTTAACAGAACAACTTCCAGAAAACTTACTGAAATGTTTCTGGGAGACACAGACACACAGCCCCACACACCTATCTCTCACACTATGAGTTCTATTGGAACTTGCATAGTGAGAAATATTGTAGCATGCATTATTGCTGTTTAAATCCAGTTATATCTGTTAAAATCACCGACACAAACTTTCTTTGTGTATGTCTTCTATTTCAGATGCAGTGAGGCGCAATCCAACCTGCTCGGCTGCTACAGATTTACAGATCGGCTACAAAGGCTACGAAGAGATGGTTTTACTGGGAGCGATGTGAGGAAAAAACATCAGCCGGCTCCCAACCAGGAGCAGCAAACTGAATGAATACCAATAAAAACTAAAATTCACTTTGAAATACATTGTCACATTTTTTATGCATAATCCACATAGAACATAATTTTAACTTATGAGCCTAGGATACTAGGACATTTTTGCGTAACTCATCCACATAAATAAATAGAAATAAATGAGTGAATTAATAAATAAATTGATAAATAGCTATACTTTGGGTCAGTTATGGCATCACTGTGGGTCTGTTATGGCGTCTTTTTGGCAAGGTTTTGAGGATTTTGGCCACTCTTTGGGATACTTCTGGCTACATTTTGGTATTCCACAATAGGTTTTGGCCTGCTTTTGTTTTTCTTTTGGCACGCCACATTTGGGCCGTACATCATTCCAAAGCCTTGCCAAAATGGCATGCCAGTTTTGGCCCAAATTTGGGCCATAATGATTTTGCTATCTGATCATACTGTACTTTGAAATGGACCCGGCTGCTGGTAAGCCATCTGATACAGCTCTGTTCTGAATGACTCCAGATCTGATGGACTGTTTATAAATATGACACCATTGTTTCCACTATCTGGTTTGATCCTTGAAGGAGAACGGCCTCGGGCAGCTCAGAGTATGAGTAAGGTTTGAAAAATATGTTAGCGCCTGGAGTTCAGTCTGTTAGCCTGTTTGATTTGCATTGAGCTCAATGAGCATAAAACAGGCTAATAGGCCAACCGGAAAAAAACACCATGCCAATCTCTAGCTATGGTGAAGGGTATGTGATGATGTGGGGCTATTTTAATTCCAGAGGCCAAGGGAACTTTATCAGGATGCATAATATCCTGGATCCATGAAATAGCTGGCCTTTAAAAATAAAAACATATACAAAATTCTCCTGCTCCTATGGGAATTTACAGTTTTTTTCAATCGCTAACAAGCGTTTGTCCATTCATTTGACACATTTTCAAAACTCTGAACACAGACTCTCACCTACAAAACACCCTTGGCCAAATGGATCATTTTCCTCTCAAAAGCACATCCCATGTTGTTACACCACATTTTGTTACATATACACTAACTCGTCATTTCTCTGCACACGCTAACTTTACCAAAACTCTGGAAACCTGACTCAAAATGAAGTTATTTTGTCAAAGAATGAAGCTTGTTTTCACTTCACAAGATACATGCTGTCAATCAGAGTACACTAGGTTTCAAAATACTGGCCACTGTTGACATTACAAAAACTGCATAGACTTTTGTGTTTCAGTTTTACAGGTATTTGCATGCAAAACATGCAATCCAGCATTTTTACACTACATTTCTTGGTTGGGAACTGTATGTCCAGATGTAATGTTCACATTCAAATGCATTCCAGTAAAATGCATTTTTTTTTTTTTTTTTTTTTTTTACTGTTCACTAGGCCTACAGGAGGTGCAGTATAAATACTGTCTACAGTAGACTATGATAGAAAAAAAGTTTTACAGCATTGCAGTGAACAAAATATCCATGAAACATAAGAGCATTCTGAACAAAAAACAACAGCAAAAAGCCCAGATAAAAAGGGGGTGAGCAAAAAAAAGCACAATATTACTGTGTCTAATCTCTGCACCTGCTCCTCTCAGTGCTCCTGCACCTCTCACTGCATCTCTCATGAAATGTGTGAATGGTATGGCCACAAAAGACCGATGCTGTGCTAACTGTGTTTAGAGTTTTGAAAATGTGTCAACTGAATGGACAAACGCTTGTTAGCAATTGAAAAAAACTGTAACATATAGGGGTCAAATACTTATTTAGCATTTAAGGAAGAACATTTATTTATTTACGATACATTCTTCAATCACAAAGAACATTGGTGTCCTTAGCGGTTTGATTTTTACTCATTTTTTTCATTAAGGCATTAAGATCAATTGTCAAATGATGATTTTATATTCCCCTTTTTAGGTAACTTTAGCATGGTATCAAATACATGTCCTCCCCACTGTAACTAGAAAAGCACTCCAAGAGCGCCTTAATTTCCCCCTTCATTTGATGAAAAAAAAAAAAAGATCCACATCACTCCCAAAATGTCTAAATCCATCCATGACTTCCATGAGTAAAATAAAAATACAAAAAATGATAGTAATGATAATGATTAACTGATTATGATTGTTGAATAAAATAAGATACAGTAACTAGAATAGGAGGGACATGCCCAAGCTGTACACTGCAAACACCCTGCTATACAGTAACCTGCTCAAAATGCACACCTCACCCCTATACAGCCACAAAAACAAAGAGACCACACACACACACACACGCATGCACGCACACACGCACGCACACACACACACACACACACACACACACACACACACACACACACACACACACACACACACACACACACACACACACACACACACACACACACACACACACACACACACTACTATAGGCCTAGAGCAAAATGTAGATAGAATAAACAAACAAGGGGAGAATTAATGCACATCAAAGGCAAAGATAGATGGGTCTTTACATTTAATTTAAAGCTACTTAGTGGGACAGGACTTAATTAATCAGTGGATCTCCCCCACTTAACCCACTATCAAAACATACTAATGTATGACGAATCAATTATTTTAGATATTAAATATAAACGTCAGTCACACAATCTGACTTCACCTCATCTGCGGACAGAGAAGTGAAAGGAAAAAAATACACGGTGTGAAGGGACTGCAGGGGGGGACTGTGTGAGTATCATATTGATATTTCAACTAGGCTTGCAACTCTTCCCATATGATTGATCTTGTCACACCTATGCTATTTATTTTTTTGTGTTTAAAAACAGGCATATCAGGACAAGGTACTGTATGTCACCTCTGAGTGTTTACAGTAACAGAGATGACATACCTAGCAGATATGATTGCCAGGTGTAAACCAAATTAAGAGGCAGACCAGGCTCGATGATGTTCTATGTATACCCAAGACATCTTTACAGACATGCCTCCCCCCTCTTTCTCTCTCTCGCTCACTCACACACTTGCACACACTCACTGTCACAGTCACACTCTCATGCGCACACACACACACACACACACACACACACACACAGAGAGACACACACTCACTCACTCACTCACACACACACAGACACACACACAGACACAGACACAGACACAGACACACACACACACACACACACACACACACACACACACCCACACACACATTAACTGGCATTACAACATTTTAGGTTATGATACTGAAGTGTTTACATGTTTTTAGCAGTGTAAACAAACAAAGATACCTGCGTTTTGCGAGTGATGTGAGATTGCGCAGTTTAGCTGTGCTCAGATTAAGCCTTTCTCTGCTTGTTCAAAGCACAGGAAGGACACGCTAAAGTTGTACACTGCAAACAGCCTAGTAGAACCTGCTCAAAATACACACCTCACACCCCACAGCCACAGAGACAAAGAGACCACACACACACACACACACACACACACACACACACACAAACACACACAGGCATGCGCACACATGCACACATATACACACACAAACACACACACACACACACACACACACACACACACAGAGAGAGCACACATCCTCAATAAAACTGACATTAGAAAAAAATGCATGAACAATGGCGTCTTATCCATTTCCCTCTTATTCAAAACCTGTGGGTTCATTTTGACGTCCTTGGATGTATTTTGCAGAGAAGCCACAGCAATGTTCACCTTCAACACTGCTGGTCTCACTATGTCTTGATAACTTCTATGTGAGTGTGCGTGTGTCTGTGTGTGTGCAGGTGCATGCGTGTGAGTGAATGTGTGTCACTGGGCTAAGGGATGTCTGAAATGAAAGAGTGAGAGATTTCTGTGTGTGACTGCTTGTGTGCAGAAATTCATTCATAGACTTTCTTCTTCCAGGGGCTAGTAGTCATGGTCAGTGAAGAGAGGTCTTGTAGGCATGTCAGTGACTCCAGGGGTCCCCAGGGAGACTGAACTGAAAGAGATGACCTCTGACCTGTCTGTTTTCTGTTTCTGTGGTAGTGTTTATATTCCCTGGCACTATCTAATGTCTTTGAAATCACCAAAAAGTGAACAACAGAAGGTTCAAATCGTTTGTTTTTATTGAGCAATTTTTACAGAATTGAATACATAACTTGTGAGTTTGTGTGTGTGTGTGTGTGTGTGTGTGTGTGTGTGTGTGTGTGTGTGTGTGTGTGTGTGTGTGTGTGTGTGTTACAATCCGTTAGCACTATGTACATAAACAGACAGTACCATCATGCTGCATGGCAGATATGGTAAAAGTAATATACATACAGTAACAAATACATTTATTACAAAAGGTGATACATGTAGGTACTGTGGGCATAATGTAGCTGTCAGAAGTGCATACTGTATTATCAAGTCTCACAGAAAATTACAAAAATAGAGATAATACTACAAAGGATGGAGGATAAAAAATGGATTATCTAAAAAGTGAGTTAAAAACGTTAATACTATTTGGATAATAACAGAAAAAGTGCTGTCTCTCAAACATTCCAACATCAATGCAACTATTACTCGACCAATGTTTCAGTGGTGTACATTCATCACATGCCGCTACTGTGTGAAATACCGGGTCAAATACCATGTGGATGAACACGGATCCGCTGCCTTGTGATTTAGAAACATCTTATCATGACACCTCCGGGCCACAATGCTTAGCAAACTTGTTATTTGTGTGAACTCCTTTGTTTGTGTTTACCCCTTATTTGGCCTTTTGGTATTTTACGCTCCAAATGTCGTCTTTCAGGCAGTGCTGCATGGAAGGCACTAAGGTTAGGCAGGGGTTAGGGTTAAGGTTAAGGCTAAGGCTAAGGCTAGGTGCTCGCAGCCAAAAAAAACATGGGGTGTCAACCCTGTTCCTGTTGTCACGGTGAGAAGGATGTGGTGGTCTCGGTTTCCATGCCACCCAGGGAGCGTTTGCGTGTGCAGGAGGTGAGCTCGTAGAAGAGCGCGGGGCTCATGCAGCCCAGGTCCTTCAGCAGCTTCAGCAGGTCGCGACGGAACTTGACGCCGATGAAGGCGTACAGGAAGGGGTTGACGCAGCAGCGCAGGAAGGCCAGCGCGCTGGTGACGTCCATGGCGTACATCAGGGCGTTGTCCTCGGAGCAATCCTTGGTGCCGCCGCTGGCGGTGTTCACCGTCTTCAGCACCAGCACGATGTTGTACGGTATCTGGCAGATCAGGAAGACGCTCACCACCGCGAAGATGACCTTGACGGCCTTGTTCTTCTCGAAGCTCCTGGCCAGCGCCAGCGTTCGGACGATGCTGCTGTAGCAGAACACCATCACCAGGGCGGGCACGGCGAAGCCCAGCACCATCTGGGTGACCTGCAGGCCCACCACCAGCGCGGCGGACTGGTTGTAGTACAGGTCGCACGTCTCGTTGGCGCTGACGTGCGTGTAGATCATCTCCGGGATGGAGAAGAGCACGGCCACCAGCCAGATGACCAGGCTGGACACCTTGCTCACGTAGATGGCCCGGGAGCGGCAGCGGTGCGCCGACACGGCCTTGGTGATGGCGAAGTAGCGGTCCACGCTGATGCAGGTGAGCAGGAACATGCCGCTGAAGAAGGTGATGCGGTACACGGCGTGCATGGCCTTGCACAGGAACGCGCCCAGCACCCACTTGGCCATGATGCTGGCCGCCCAGAACGGGAGGGTCAGGGCGAAGAGCAGGTCGGCCACGCCCAGGCTGAGCAGGTAGATGTCCGTCATGGTCTTCAGCCGGCTGAAGTAGATGTACGTGAGGATGACCAGAGTGTTGCCAACCAGCGCCATGAAGCAGATGACGGAGTAGACGGTCGGCAGGAACCAGGCGCGGAACTCGCGGTTTTTCTTCTTCTCGCAGAGGAGCTCGATGTTGGAGTAATCGTACGTGCCCTCGTCGGTATCGTAACTGTATTCTGTAGTAGTAAGACCCGTGTCTGTCACGTTGTCCTCTGATGAGATGGTCTGTAAAGAAAGGGAGAGGAAGAGGTGCAGCAGTAATGAACAATTGTGGTGTTAATTAACATCCACGACCCATTAAATTGATTATGTTTTATTATTGCTTATGACCAAACACACTGGTATTTCTGTTACTTGAGTTGCATTCATCATTATCAGTGACTTTGAGATGTTCAATTTTAGATGTGGCTGTCTCTGAAATTGTGTGGTTGACAATAAAAATATACTCTAGACATCTTGACCGATGTCAATGAATAGAATAGAATAGAATATATACTTTTTTGATCCCGTGAGGGAAATTCAGTTCTCTGCATTTAACCCAATTTAACTGAATTAGTGAACACACAGCACACACACAGTGAGGTGAATCACACAACCCAGAGCAGTGAGCTGCCTGCCCAACCAGCGGCGCTCGGGGAGCAGTGAGGGGTTAGGTGCCTTGCTCAAGGGCACTTCAGCCATGGTGGACTGGTCGGGGATCGAACCGGCAACCCTCCGGTTACAAGCCCGGTGCGCTAACCAGTACACCACAGCTGCCCCTAAAGGGCAACCACACAACCAGTTCCATTTATTCTGATTGGATGATCATGACTATTTGACTGCTGATGAATACATTTCTCCAGAAAAGACAAAGTTGCTCAATATCAGTGGACATGCCAGAACACTGCCCTGCCCTGCTCTGAGAGTTGCCCGAGACATCGTCATCTTCAGAGTCATTATTTATCAGAAGTCTACCTTTTTCTTATAATCATTTTACCACAGCTTCTCGGAATACTGTTGATGTGCCTTTTCAAGCGAATGACAATAATTGTTTTGCAGCAATTGCAAAGAGTGAAGCAACTTACCGAATCTGGAGCCAGTGCTGGGCTATTTGGAGACATCATTTCTGTGGCATTCTCTTGTGCAACACATTCCTTCTAGACAGGATTTAAAAAACAAACAAACAAATGATAGTTCACTTTTGTGTAACTTTTATCTAAAGGGATCTAGTGATCGAAAAGTACGGTTAAATTAAGTCTCTGCACAATATCGAATCTCCTGTGAGCAAGATGGAGAACAGGCTGCTGATATAGGCTACTCACCGTGAGCTGGCAGGCCCAGAGCAGATGGACGAGCCCAAAGAGTTTGACTGCAAGAAAGAGAGACTGTGTATCAATACAATCTGAAACAGGGCACTTAAAATGGGGCCAATGTTGAAGGGAAATGGATTTGGTATATGGGCTCATTGGGCTAAGATGAGGGGATGTCTCTGTCGAACCCATGGGCTGCATCGTGCAGTGCTGCTGCTGCTGGCCATTTGGGTGCCACCTCCCAAAAAGTGCTCCTTTTGTTTAAAATACTAATTTCTTACAGCAAGATGAATACTAGCCTACTTTTTTGATGCTGTTTCTAATAAATGGTGAACTGTCTCTTTAAGGGCATTGAGTCTACATAACGTATACTCTTTTGATACGACCGTTTTGCCAGCTCCATTCAAAAATACACAATGGATAAACAAACTCTGGCGGGTTTTCTTGTTTGTTTGTTTGTTTTTTGCCACATTTATAGCTCAGTATTAACTGTGATATGCATAATATGAAGTTGCTGTAAAATGCCTTTAGAAGTAGGCTATGTCATGACATGATGGTGTCTAGACACTTCCTGTTTCCAAAATAGGTGAATGGTAGCCACATAGGCTACTGTAGCTGTTTAATTGGAATGCGTTTCAATCGACTTGCTTCATGTGGCCTAAATGCAGAAGGGAAATGCATTATTGAAGACTTTAATACTCACCTATTCAATAACACAAGTTTAAAATGCCACACTTTATATTATAGTCCATTTTGCATAGCACAGTGCAGCCTGTTAAAGTGCCCTCTCGCGGACAAGGCCGTATAGCCAGGATCAGGGCGTCGAGAAATGTTGTATTTCACCATGGCTTTCTCCTTCGTTTTGACATGTCAGAGGTAGACTAGTTCTATCTGCAACTAGTACTACGTGTCAGCTGATGGTGACTTGAGGGGATAACTGTCTAGTCGGCACTTTTTGTGAAATCGAAACTTGAAAAAATTGTCCTCATGCTAGATAAGACTATGACTGCAAAGACTACGTGACGCGTTGTTACGCGTTGAGACATTGATAGTTGACTCGTCGGCTAGTTTTACTTCTTAGATTACACAGAACTTGAAGAAAGAATCTATGACCTCGTGTTCTCTATGGTGGTATATATGGACAGCAGTTCATGGTCAGTAGTGGGAACCGCATAACTCCGGAATCTCTAGCCTTGTCTTTGTTGAAGTTTTTTTTTCTTACATCAAAAAGGAGATCAATTATCAACATTGACCAGGCTCTCTCTCTCTCTCTCTCTCTCTCTCTCTCTCTCTCTCTCTCTCTCTCTCTCTCTCTCTCTCTCTCTCTCTCTTTCTCTCTCTCTCTCTCTCTCTCTCTCTCTCGTGCGCGCTTGTGCGTTCCCAATTAAATGTTGAAATTAGATCTGCTGCAAAGTGGAGATTGAGAGGACCCATATCACCATTGCATGTACAGTAACATGCTGTTGTTGCATTTCGACACTGTAAACGTTCGGAAGAATGAAAAGCGGTAAGCTGTTTATTGGCTCCATGTTGATGCTCCCAACGGCCCTTGGTACCCTACCTAGTGCATGCGTGATGCGCGTGGTTGCACTGGCTACATCATGCATCATACAGCGAGTGTTAAACATAAATGTTCAGACAGTTCAGTCATCATTCCATCGTAAAAATGAGTCAAGTGAATAGGGATTTCCCCCTTTGACTGGCTTTCTTTCTCTATCTCTCTCTCTCTCTCTCTTTCTTTCTCTCTCTCTTCACTTTTCTATACCTGTAAGTTTCCTGTTCTCTCACCTCATCTCCTCTCTCTCTCTCTCTCTCTCTCTCTCTCGCGTGCGTACACTCGTGCATGTCTGTGCATGTGCAGACACAAATACTGTACACACTGTTATGCAAAAGTCAACATGAGACTGGAAACAAAAACCCTGACCCACCACATCACTTTGCTCTGCTCAACCTGCTACTATTGCAGACCAACCCAGTCTCAGTCTCCAAGCCACATATCAACCCACACATTGACAAGAAAACATAAACCCCAGCAGGCTACACACTATGTATTTCTGTCAGTCTTATCAGTCTGTCTGTCTGTCTGTCTGTCTCTGCACTGAGGGGGATAGGCATGCTGTATTCTGCCGGATGTCTGTCTATGGCTGAAGATGAGCATGTACAGTAAGAGCCACACACCTTTACATGTTGTACATAACCATATTTAGTCCGCTCTTGGTTACTGTTAATACACAGCATATATTTATATTTGATTTATATTACTGTAAACTACCATCTGTAAACCAACTATACTAACTTACTTGTCCTGTCTATGCACCTCCTGTCTATGCTTTGTATATCACGTTGCATTTTTTTTTTTTTTTTTTAACTTTTTTTGCACTTCTGATTAGATTCAAACTGCATTCCGTTGTCTACGTCCTCTCAGCACAAGGACAATAAAGTTGAATCTAATCTAATCTAACAATGCTACTGAGTGGAAGAGTGCATGCACACACACACACACACACACACACACACACACACACACACACACATACACACACAGACGTGCACACACACACACGGACACACATGAATGTTCACATGCACACTTTGCAGCATTTTGCAATGATCAACAGTCCTTGGTCAAAGCTGTGCATCACTACATCTGTCTATACATCCTGACGTTTTTCTGTCAAGTCACATTTATATGCTAAACAGACTATGACAACTTTTGATAGCTGGTTTGCACATTTGCATGTTTGACACATGTTTGTTTTATGGGGTAGGACTATTCAGCAGCAGGGAACCAGCGTTGTGCATTTTGACCAACATGACACTATAGCATGTAAAAGCATTGCTGTTCAAAATGGGGAGACGCTGATTCAATAATTCAAACACACACAACCCCCCCCCCCCCCCCCCCCCCCCCCCCACACACACACACACACACATACACACACACACATCCCCAGCAGAGAAACATTCTGTCAGTCCATTAGCTAATTCTTCATAACACACGTTTTACTAACCTCAGTTTGCCTTATAGTCAGCTCTTTATTTTTGCTTAACTCAGGTTTTTATGGTTTGTACGTGCGCACACACTCTCACACACACATACATGAATGTTCACACTGATAATTGCTTTTGCAGCATTTTGTGCAGCATTAATGATCAATTCTCCTTGGTCAGCGCTGTGCAACACTATCTGTCTATACTATACATCCTGGCGCCCTTGTCTCTCAGGTCACATACATAAAGAGACTATGACAACTACTTTTGATAGCTAGTTCAATACATTTACATTTGCCCCCCCCCCCTGCCCCCCACCTCCGCCACACACACACACACACACACACACACACACACACACACACACACACACACACACACACACACACACACACACACACACACACACACACACACACACACACACACACACATTCATAGAAATTGGCTCTGCTTACGGTCTCTTAACAAAAAATGTCCTCCACAAAAGCAGCATCACTTAAGACAAAATGAATCTCTTCTGAGCTCTAAGCTTCTCATAACTCACGTATCTCAAGCACACCTCTTTCAATTACATGTGACGCGTGGCAATATAGAGAGAGATATTTATGTAGGCTATATATATTTATCCTTTATTTTACCAGGTGAATCCCATTGAGATCTCACATCTCTTTTTTTTTCAAAAGAGCCCCTACAAAGGACAGCAAAAAATGCAACGCTATCTATCACCACTCAATAAGCTGAACCAGTCTGACACGCACACAGAAAACAGCAATCACGGGGACGCATACTGTACTGCACACTAGGTAGTAGTTGTAAGTGGTTGCAGGGTGGGTATAGTGTGTGTGCGGTTGGCACTGACTCACCCGCGCTGATGATCATTGTTCTGGGTGGTGGTGGTTGGCGAGCAGTGGTTCAGAGGGGCCTCGTGCAGGGGGGCAAGGACCGGTGAACACCCGGCAGAGGATGCGGTTGCCGATCGCTGGAGTGGAAAACAGGCTATACTGTAGGCCTGTCCTGTCTCTGGCTGAGGTGAGTCGAGTGTGAGTTCAAAGAGGAAGAGGGCAAGACAGATGAGAGATGCTTCCTCTCTCCTGTCACGCACACGCGCGCACGGAGTCGTGCACGCTTGCACACACACAGACACACACCTCACAGACACACACACACACACACACACACATGCATACACAGCACACACACACACAGACACACACATGCTCGTGGCACGCTCTCCACCCCCTCCTCTCTTCCCTCCTCCCTCCTCGAGGTAGGTGTAGGTATCTGGTCTGAAGTTGAGTGAAACTTGAGGGACATTTTTGAAAGCAAGAGAGAGACAGAGCAAGGGGAAAAAAGGGCTCGGGTTGATCTTGTGGTTAGTGTTTGTGTTCTTACTCTGAGTTGTTGAGGAGGGGGATTTGTCAAGTTCCCTCTGAGAGGCCCCAAGTGTGGATTGTTTTTGTTTTTTTACTTTAAGATAAGATGTGTGCTTCACACGCACCGAAAGACCAAAGATAAAAGCACCTGTGTCATATCTGGAGCCGTTGTGGTGCGATAACATGAAATACACTAACATTTTTGCTAAAAGATCACCACATATTCACCAAACTGTGGCTATAGCCTAGATTCATTTTAGTCATTTGTCAGCTGGTTGGTGGCATAGCTTGTGTCACTGATATTTTCAAGAGACCTTTAGAAAACTAAAATGAATTATTGTTTAAAACATAATCATAAGTTTCTATATGACAAATTGCTCTTGATTTCATGGCAGAACTCATTGAAAAAACGCAGTGGAGGAACTACAGATAAACTGACTTAACCACAGATAATGATCAATTCTAATCTGGGGGTTTTGTGCACTGAAGGTGCGGCTTTGATTTGCAGTGTATAGATGGTGCTGCTGATAATTAAGCTGATATGGTAATATCTTAACCAAAATGAGTGAACAAAAGTGAAGGAAAATAATGTCTTATCAGTCCATCTGGAGATTTACACTCTCTGTAAAAATGCAGGTTAGGAAAAAATGTAGTCTAGTGATCATTGCTAATCCCTCATAACCAGCAGGCCTTAAACTACAATTTCCATAAAAGCACCAAGTCAGCCAAGTGCATCTTTTATTCTGGAGGCCCGCAGATAGTATTTGGCTGTTTAGTATCTGTGGTTGCAATGTATAGAAAGTGTTTACCCTTCTGTGTATATGGTCTTTTGAGATGTATGAACACTGTAAAATGATTATTCCGAAAGCAGCGGCATGTCTGGTCTTTAATCAGCCAAAGTAGACACATGTCACTCGTCTGTTATTTTCCCTTCATTGGCTATCAATTGCAGGTATAGAATACAATTACATTCAAATCCCTCACTCTGGTCTACAGGATTCTTACTGGATCTGCACCTATCTTATTCTCACCCATCTTAATGATCCAGCCCTCTGGTGTCCTCTGGTGAGCGACTGCTATGTCTGCCATCCATCAACACCAAGAGATCACAGACCTCAAGACTCTTGATTCCTGTGATCCTCTGTAGTTGATGGAATGATGTGGCTATTGCATTTTACCAATCGTCTTGAAATCTTCACTTGGCATTACAGAGTTGTAGTTTATATATGTTTTGTTATTTTCTATAAATTGTTTTTAGTAGGGAAAATCATTCTTTCATTAGTTTCAACTGTTCTTTCCAACTGTTCAGAACCACAAACATAACCATAAAATGTATCTTTTAATGACAGATGTCTAAATGGCTGAGGTGCATCTGGGAACACACATCACACAGTGAGTGGCACACCCATACACACCCATGCTTCATGAAATATGTACAGAGATCAAGGCAACGCCTGCAGTTGTGGAGCACATTGACAAAAGGAGTCACTTTCTGAGAACATTTCCTTTCATGTTTTTTTTGTATCATTGTGATAGAACAAGAGTTTAAAGAAAAAGGTAAAATGCCCAAAAAAGATAACAATAGGCTACTGCTTCTGTGCTTTCTCCTAGATTTAGTGATTTGTATTGCTTTTATTTTGTGATTTGTATCGAACACATAGTGTTTGCATGATCAGGAACAGTTTTCATTTATTTTAATTTCCTGGAAACAACAAGTACTTCTTGCGAAGTTGCTCACACCTCTCAACTTGCATGGCAGTTGCTAGCTCTGTAAGCCCACTCCACAGACACATTCACCACTTGAGATAATTCTCACACTGTACTTTCAAAATGGATCCAGACAGTGCTATGGAATTTAATCGCTTCTTCCTTAGGTCATTTCAGACCTTTCCTGAAAATATAATCGAAATCCATCCATAACTTTTTGAGTTATCTTGCGAACAAACAAACAGACAAGCAAAGAAACAAACAAACAAACCCCCATGAAAACATAAGCTCCTTGGCGGAGGTAATTAGCACCTTCAATATACTACAGTCAGGCAGATTCTGGCCATTCTGAACAGCACAAAAGGAACAATTCACAGTCACAATGATCTTGTGTGTCTCTTTGAATGTGTTTTAAATGTGATCCTTGGCGCTTTATCAAAGAAACATTTCTGTAACCTTTTGGAACAGACAATTAAGTGTCTGTATACTATATATGTGTGTGTATATATTTAAATATATGTATATATATGTATGTACCGTATAGACATAGGCTAGTATATTTATCTACAGTCAACACCATGTAGGCTACACACATTATTATCCAAAACAACTCAATGAAAGTACCAAAAACCAAACGCAAGATGCAAACTAAATGCAATTCAGATGGGGGCTCGGGCCTCTTGCTGCTGAAAATAAGGCATCTCATTGGGACAGCTCCTGTGCTCTCTCCTAAATCATTCAGCTATTTGTATTGATACAGACCAATAATAATCAACAATCACCAATAGTGCCTTCCATGAATAGGGACAATATACAGATACATAAAAAAAAATGTAAATAAAAAGATATCAGATTAACGTTGTAAACACATAAACATAATATACCTTTGGAACTTTGGATGAATGGTTGCTGATAATGGGCATCTGTATAAGCTACTTATGTAGATATTGCATTGAAGATCAGCTATTTGTAACTTTTCCATTATATTATTTTTTGAATTAATTAAAATGTGTAATTAATATCAATTATACATATATATATTTTTTCTTCTGTCATTTACTGAAAACAGATCTGGCTTCAACGAAAATATCAACAAAAAAAAAAAATCACATCAAAGCAAATAAAAGTACCCCCGCTTGCCTCGTCTTGCACGACTGCTGCTGGCGCTCTTCCTTCCGTGCTGTAAGCCCACCCCAATCACACAGCCACTGCATGTGATGCGCCTCACTGCTACGGTACTTACAGCTTTAACCCACTACAATCAAAACCATGGCGTAAGCTCCAGATTTACCCACATTATTATCCAATACACAACTCAACGTGACTCTAGCGTGGGAACCTCAGCTGTGGTTTTACAACATTTCCAGTGCGTAGTATAATAATTATGATTTAAAAAAAAAAAATTGAAAATACCAAAAACAAAGTGTGGGAGGGAGGCAAATGGTGCAGGCCTAGTTCACACATTCTGAGGTCGGGCCTCTTCTGGCTCAAAGCAGGACCTCTTGTTGGGATCCCCTTCTTCTAGCAGCTTGATGGAGGGAGAGCACCTGTCTGAGTGATATCAGGACAAACACGCCTGGTGCAGCACATCACACCTCAGGGCAGCAGGTCAAGTTGCTTTACAAGGGCAAGAGACCACACAGCTGAACTGAGCCGGTCTAGACTACAACTCCACAGCCAGAACTCCACCAGAGCTGAAACAGAACTGAGCCAGATCCACACCCTATAGTCACCTGCACTTGCAGGTCGTGCATAATAAACACACCAGCTATGAGAGACGGGGAGTGGGTCATGGTGCAGGGGCCACCGTCACACCTTTTATTCGTCAGCCTCTCTCTCACTCGAGTAGCTTCTGTCATTCCTGTACTTTCATGTTTCACACTCACAGGGCAGAAAACAGTTCATGCAGGTGGAAGTTCAGTTCTCTTGGGGATTTTTCTGTTGGTCTTTGCCAGGTTTGAAATGTTTGAGTATGGAGGGTCACTTTCGACCTGCACACCGGTAGGGAAAAAGTATGAAACTTACTGTAGCATCTGCATGGTGACACAAACAGCACACACACACAAAACAATTATATTTATTCATCGTAAATCCGAAATACCTGTGATTAAATGAATTAAACCACATTCAAAAACCATCACAGTATATCCCCCCAGATAACTCCCCCCCACCCACCCACCCCCTCACCACACACACACACACACACACACACACACACACACACGCACATAGCTTGGGCCCCTACCTCCACACCTCCCCTCTGTGTCGTGGTGCAGTGCTAAGGTGTGCAGGCGTGCGGTTGTGGCGCTCTGCTTTCACTTCTGCCAGGAAAGGCACACCGGAGAGAGAACACTGTAACCACATCTCAGGTGCGCAGTGCAGCGTAGTGCAGGGCAAAGACAAACGCTTCATGCATGCATGCACAACACATGCACAACTCATGCACAACACACGCACAACTCATGCACAACACACGCACAACTCACGCACAACTCACACACAACACACACATAACTCACACACAACTCATGCACAACTCACACACAACTCACGCACAACTCACACACAACTCATGCACAACACACGCACAACTCATGCACAACACACACACAACTCACGCACAACTCACACACAACTCATGCACAACACACACACAGCTCACGCACAACTCACACACAACTCACACATAACTCACGCACAACACACACACACACACACACACACATACACACACAAAATGTGCCTTTGGAACTTTGGATGAATGGTTGCTGATAATGGGCATCTGTATACTTATGTAGATATTGCATTGAAGATCAGCAATTCCTTATTTCGCCATTAATTTTTAAATGATTACTCTAAAAAACTCTGAGTGGTAGGGTATTTTTAATTCTAATGTTTTGAGATTCTGGATGTTTTGATTTCCATTAGCTGTATACTGTAATCATCAAGATACACACACACACACACAGGCATGTACCTTGGCCCCCTACCTCTAACCCACAACCCACCCTCCCACCCCCCCCCCCCCCCCCCCACACACACACACACACACACTGTTTAACAGTGTGACAGTAGGTACAGCAGGCAACCAGTTCATTTTAAGACAAAAAGAAAGTATAGTTGCAGTGGTTGAGGCAAGACAGCACTTCAGATGAAGAAAGGAAATGTGAAGGGATTCACCCAAACTATGAGAGCCAAAACCTAAGAACACACACACACACACACACACACATTGCACTGTATAGTAATAGTGAAGGCAGCCAGCAGCCATATGGCGCCTCTCTGGATATGAGCCTGCTGCAAAAACAGGAAACCCACTAGAACCTCAACTGTACGGCTAGACTCTGTAAAGGGGCCCCCGTGTTCCAATCTGTGTGTTTCTATATTGATTCATTGTTGGCACTGAACTGACAGGTGGCCACCGGTGCCTTTCTACTACTCCTCCTCGACTAATTAGCAACTCCTTCGGATAACAATGGAGCACAAGAGGGGAATGTGGCAGTAAGACTAACCAGGAGAGGCCTGCATGGCCCCACACATTATCTTCTCACTCACTTCCTTTAGTCGTGGTTTAGTCACCTTTTCATCCTGTGGCCAAGTAACGTAAACATGTACAGAGACAGGAGTAAAATTTGCATGTCTGTGGTAACGTTCAAGAGAACTCTGTTTCATGTGTCACCATCACCTTGACATTTAAAGGAATAAGTTTTTTTTTTTTTTTTTTTTTTTCAAAAGCTTTTCTTTTAACAGTGCTTTCGTGTAATAACCAACTTGAAAGGCCCGGGATACTTTAAAAGAAATCACAGCACCATTTTAATGACACTGGTACAATGTTTTTTTTTTTTTATTATCATTTATTTATTTTCGGTGTACAAAAGTTTATTGGCACAGTATAAATATGAAAAAGGAAATCATGTTGCAAAATCCATTATTCACACAGCTTTCCAAATGGCTTTGTCATGAGATGATCCTGTGTAACCAGGCTGATAGGATGAACTTCTTGTGATCATGATAAATCTTTTAAAAGAACCGCTCAGGACAGGCTAACACTAAAAGTAGCTAACCAGGCTAGTTTAGAGTGATGCTAAGAGATGTTGCTACACTGCTAACGCTGAAGAAGGCTAAACACCACTAAGCATGACCTTAACAGCTAGCTACTACACACGATTTCGCATTAGCGCTGAACACAAGCACAGCATTTTAACACTGTTTTGTGTAACTGTGCGTCACCTGATAGCAGCTTAGCAGAGCAACGCCAAGATACGCATAAAAACCACTGACAACAATGTCACCTGACTTCAATGCTGAGACCCAACACACATGTTAAGCACACCAACGCGCACAAAACAATTTGTAGCATTGCAGCTAACTAGGCTATCTGTACCTCAGCGTGCTGCACTCATTGCTAAAGAACGCAACGGGGCCCGGCTTGGCCCAGGCGGTACTCAACCCTGCTCGTAAGTCATCAGATCGAACCCCATCCCATCTGCTAGCTGCTAATCGTGAATGCTACTGATGAATGCTACCTCGCTTGTGAGTGCCTTTGGGCAGGGTCAGGTCAAGGGGGTGGGAGAGACGCCAGAAAGCTTGATTGAGATCGCCTGAGCTAGCACCATCCACAGCACTGAGCTAGCTCCTCCTAGCACATCGCTACGGCACGACACGGCACCTACACAACTAGCACGGACACTAAAATCTACTGCGGGGGAAGCAACCTGAACCTAGTGTAGCTAAAGCAATCATAAATAACACACCGAGACTAAGTACAAACTCCTGAGACAACAGCAACACATAATACTGATACAAAGAGCATAATACAACAACACATTCCAAGATTAAGGGCCATTATAAACTCTCCCCTTGTTTCTTTCTGCTTTTTGCAAAACAGAAGGGGGAAAAAAAGAAAACAAGAAAGAATGGGGGGTGGGGGGTTAAAACAAGAAAGGAGTAAGCGCGGAAGTGTCTCAGCTGAATTCAATAAGCAAAATCCCTTGTCGGGCAAGGCCACCGAATAAGCACGTATATCCTTTGATGTTGTTTGTCTTCATGTTTTGCAAAAGCCTTGCAGCAGGAAGCCTCAGTGCTCTCTCACTACCCTGCCACCATCTTGTCTTTGTCTCTTGAGGCTCAGTCGCATTTGCGTGCATATAATGTGACCGTTTACTGAACACTGTAGGCCTACCCACCACACCAACCCAACCTGCTTTCCAAGAAGTGACAGGTCAACAGGTGATAATCACCACAGCTGTTACTGTGACGACAGCCACAGTAATAACACCATACGTCCCACATGTGAACACAGCATGAAAATAACACTAACACTGTGTGTGTGTGGGGGGGGGGGGGGGGTAGCTGTTACTCTGCGTGTGCAATACAATAGCTGTACACTGCAACAGCACAACAATGACCTACAAAAACACAACTGCACACATTTAAAAAGGAGAAAACAAACAATAATGCTAATAACAGAGTAACATTATTCCAGTCAAACTGGGACATAACCCCATGCAATATCACTTCAGCCATTCCTATTAAAAACAGCACTCAACACTGTGCAGACCAAAAGCTAATGAAGAGCAGAGCTCTTGACTACGGCCAAAAGAGGTCATATGTGTGGAGTCATTTGCGCAAAAAAAAGAGCCAGTCCATGATTTAAAAAACAAATAGACAACAGAACAACGTTAACACTGATATGCAGATTGTGTGTGTGTGTGTGTGTGTGTGTGTGTGTGTGCGTGCGTATGTGTAATCTTTGTGTGTCTGTGTGTTCTTTTTGTCATCTCATATCAGTGAAGAGAAGTGCAATAGTGACTTGGGACGGTTGGCCAAGTGACGGCTCAGCTTGGAGATGCCTTTTCCAGCATGAAGTCTCTTGTGAGGAGATTTGATTGGCTGGGTGGGGTGGGAGGGAGGGTTGGTTATTGGACGGTGGATCGGCAGGACCCCACCCGTAGTTTCGGGGGGCAAGACGGATCGGAGGTGGGTGGGGAGGTGCAGGGCCTGTTCAGTGCGCGGGACGCCCTCCTCCCGAGGACCCTTCGAAGGTGGCCTCGGGGTGCAGGGCGGCGGTCTCCTCGGTGGGGGTGCAGGGCGTCTCGGAGCCGGTGTTGCTGTCGCTGGTGCACTCCTCCATGGCGGCCTCGGCCACGCTCTCCTTGTCCTCCTGGGCCGCCTCCTCGCTGGGCGCGGGGGCCTCCGGCTCCTCTGGGGCCTTCGACTTCTCGGCTGGAATCATCACAACGTCAGACACACACACATCAGCGCCGGAAGTCATACTGTGCCATAAACTTTACGGTGGCATATAGAAAGTAATCACAGTGCTTCACTTTTTCCACATTTTGGTAAGTTTCAGACTTCTTTTTAAGACTCTTAAAATGGATTACATTGTTTTTCCCCCTCATCAATCTACACACAATACTCCAACACTCCACAAAAAAAGTAGGTGTTTGGAATGTTTTGTAACTTTATAAAAATACAAAATAAAAGGCTGAATATACCATTTACATATAAGTATTCACACCCTTTGCTATGACCAGACATGTGGATTCGAGTCATGTGAATTTAAAATGTTCATGATTTTAATGACTTTACAGACTCGGCTTGATCAAATTCGGCATGACTTGCGACTCGACTTGGACTTGGCAGCTCAGTCACAGTGCGGTTTCTTCCACACACGCTGGGAATTGTGGCCAGTCAATCTTCTGTCTTCGAGATCGGTATGTGGTCCATTGGAACTGTGCCACATATGAGGAAACGCAATCGCGATTGGGTCACATTTACCTGGCGGTCTAAACATAAGTCTCTGACATATCAGTTCAGTCTTTGTTTCATCAGATCAGATGATTTTACTTCTTGTGTTCTTGTGTTCTGAAAGTCGTTCAGCTGCTTTTTGGGAAAATCCCAACAAAAAAAATGGCTTCCATCTGTCCACTCTACCAAAAAAGGCCTGATTGGAGGAGTGCTGCACTGATGTTTGTCCTTCTTCATGCTTCTCTCATCCTCTCAAAGGAACTCTGGACGTCGTTCACAGTGACCGTTGGGTCCTTGGTTACATGTCTGACCAAGGCCCTTCATCCCGGATCACTCAGTTTGGCTGAGCGGCCAGATCTAGGAGGACTTTTAGTTGTTCATAGAAGCAGGATGCAACAGAGTTCAATTGCACGAATCATAACAAAGGGTCTGAATATTTATGTGAAATAATGTGGAATAATTCAGCATTTCGGGGTTTTATTTATAAGTTTACAAAACACTCCAAACACCTGCTTTCTTGTGGAGTGCTTGAGTAATTGTGTAAAGATTGATGAGGGGGAAAAAAGAAATGAATCCATTTTAAGAGGAGTCTGAATAACAAAACGTGGAAAAAGTGAAACACTGTGAATACTTTCCGTGTGCACTGTATACTGCAGTTGATGATCCAAAAATGGAACAAATGAGGTTGCAAAAAAACCCCACACACATATGCACAGCATAACTCAGTACACATCTGATCTGTCAACAGGCACAAAAGGTGAAATAATCAGAACAGCTCTCTGGTAGAATCATATCACCGGAATACTCCCCAGACAAAATATTAAAAGGGAGATTCTGAGTCAGAGTCACCACTACTACAAATCGCCAAAAATATATCAGAGGAGCAGAATTTCCATTTTTCCGTTTTAGCAAGAACGATACCTAACAACTTTGCGGAATGTTGATAGTTGTCAACAATGTGCCCTTTAGACGGCAGTCTAAACACACTGCCACATATTCGATTCATATCTGATTTATTTCCACATATGAGTAACGCCTGAAACCAGGAACCGAAAATATCGGAATCCATGTGTTTTTTTTTCCTGTTTACGCTCATGCTGCATATTTAGTCAGGTAGAACTTTGTGGAATTTGAGCATAAGTGTGACATAAGGTACTAATGCAATTTTTTTGCATAAATTGATAGTTTAGGGGGTGTCCTTTCAGAATCTGATGGGTGCCGCTCCGGCACCCTTGAGCATTTTCTTTAAAATGACATAATCTGCCACACCCCTTTTTTTATCATAGAAAGTCGTCTAAATATACACTAACATATAAACCCATCATGTATGGTATCAAATTAAAGCTCTTCTCATGCAGGAATCAGCTTTGACCATCAAAAAGATGAAAAAAATAGTTCAGGTCCCTTCAGAGAACAAAATACCATTTGCAAAGTGACCTTTAAGGTCAGATTACGTTCCTTTTTGTCGCATAATATCTGACTCTAAATCATGTCATATTTGGTATTAAATTGAATAAATGATGGAACTGCCATTTAGCCTAATACAGTGATTCTTAACCACAGGGCCGCGGCCCAGACTTACGGTGATTCTTAACCAGAGGGCCGCAAGAAATGTTCAGTGTAGCACCTGTTGGCCGCAAGGGCCGCGGTACTGGGTAGATTATCAAATGAAGACATCAGAGATATGTAATGCATGAGACTTAATTCCATTCACCAGAGGTGGAAAAGTCCAGCTTCAGAAAGTAAAAATCCTACCACATATCTGTGCCAACCACTCACTCAAACCAGCTGATTCTATTTAGCACAACTCTTCAGCCAGGTCAAGCAGCTAATTGATGAGATCACCTGTTAAGTGCACAGGTAGAACCAATACATGATTGGACTTTTACTTTCTGAAGCTGGACTTTTCCACCTCTGCCATTCACCTTGTGGGTATATCCGTATCGAGGATATGTACTGCAAATGCTGCTAGCTACGTTAGCACATTGTCGTTATACCTATGCACTCACAAGAATCCTTACAAAACTGCTGGGATTCTGACACTACACATTTCACTAAAGGGGAGACTTGCCCAACGTGTTAGAATGAATGGATGGCCAGAAGTTCATCGCCAGAAAGCTACCATTAAGTGAATCCAGCCACGTTGCACTTGTGAAATGTCTACCAATAAATACAAAAACGTGCGCTTTTTGGATGTGAATGATGAATATTAAATGGGCCCCGGGTCACTTTCTACTATAACAAATGGGGCCTCAAGGTTGAAAAGGTTAAGAACCCCTGGCCTAATACATACAGGAATACAATCATTCAATAGTAATTCATTTTATTGTGAATATTATAGCAAGTCTGATGTACCCTAGTTAGTTAGCATGTTAGTTATAATTTCCCTTGAATCTGTCACTGAATTTGACAGCAATGTTGTGACTTCCCTGGTAGTTAAGCACATTAATTATGTCCTTGGATTCCCCCCCAGAATTACACAATATTTTTCATCCTATCATTTTTTAATGCTTTAAGAATAGACACCAAACGGGGTAAAGACAGCTGTCTTCTCTCTATCCTGGTCACCCGTAGCCACTTGAAAGTAACCCATGTCAGGTCCAAAGCGGGGAACAGCTGTGCCTTGCCCAGTGCATGAAGCGCCTCCTCTATCCGTGGAAGTGGGTATGCATCTTTGCACATGACCATGTTCAGCTTTCTGTAGTCACAGCAAAAGCGTACACTCCCGTCTTTTTTTCGCACAATGACCACTGGCAATGCCCAGGGGCTGCTACTCTCTTTGCCCCACTATGTCCTGTACTGTCGCTTGAACTTTTGATCGGGTGGGTGTCACCAGTTTATATGTTATGTCATGTGTCACTGTAGTTGTGTAGCCATAGTCATTGTCGTGGCTTGAGAAGACATCCCCGTAGCTTTTCAACAGTGCACTAAGCTTTACATGCTGTGCCGAGTTAAGCTCTCCTGCAGCTACTGTACCTGTACTGGAAGAGGCATACAGTACATTGGTGTCCATCTTCGGTAGTGTGAACACTGTTCAACATGCATCAAACCCCACCACCTCTTTTGGACAGATCCTCTGTGACTTGGACACCACAGCTACCCTGGCCCTGGATATTAGTTTTATGGCCTTCTCACAGGTATTCATAACCCCGACAGGGACTTTTCCACCTGCTGCCTTTCCGAGTATGTTGGCAACCAGAAGCCCCTTCTGGATGCTGATCTTTGGAGTGGCTTCCACCAGGAATGGCATTCCACTGTTGGAGGCACCAGCCTTCAATCACCTTCTTACTGTGTGGTGGGATGGTGATCACTTCTCTGCCAGCCACCTTGACCAACCCAATTTAGATTAGATTAGATTAGATTAGATAGTACTTTATTGTCTGTTACACAAGGGTTACAGAAAATTTTCTTTGACAAGGCTCCAATCACAAATAAACATTCACACAGACATATAAGGACAAGACATGGGGTGTTGAGGTATCAGCTGTGGTAATCATTTTGTGTTGTTCAGTATGGTTATTGCAGAAGGGATGAAGGATTTCTTGTAAATATTCTTCCGGGCCTGTGGTACATTGAAACGCCTGCCTGATGGTAGTAGCTGGAAGGAGTGATGGAGGGGGTGAGAGTGGTCCGCTGTGATCAGGTTGGCTTTCCTGATCACTGAGCGACTGTACAGCTCAGATAGGGGGGTGTGGGGGGAACCAGTTATTTTGGCAGCATGGTTTACTATCCGGGAGAGTCTTGTTTTGTGCTTGATGGTGAGTTGGTTGTACCAGGAAGATATGTTGAAAGTGAGAACTGATTCAATGAGGGAGCGGTAGACCAAAGATAGTACGTCCTTGGTGACCTGAAATGTCCTGAGTTTTCTGAGCAGCCATCTGAGCAGCCATCTGAATCCAAGAATTCCACCTCATTCTTGACCCTAGCCAACACACGACGGACACTTGCCTCTGGTGGAGCAGCCTTTTCATCCTCTTTGCATCCATACCCGGCAGAGAGGTCACTAGATCTTTGATGATGTTCATCCCCATAATGCCAGGGAGCCCATTTTTACATCTTTACAACATTCAGATGGGTGTCTCTCAGTATGAAGATGCACCGCCGCTAAAGAGTGGTTCCAAAACACTCGACATCTGCTTCAAGACAACCAAGGACCGGCATGTTCAGTCCATAGGCTCCACCCAATGGGTGGACTTTAGCTGTTCCTCCCCAAAGTGTTCTCTAAAGTGAGACTCTTTGATGGTGGTGACCTCAAACCCAGTGTCCCAAAGGCAGCTTGTCTTCACTCCAGAGATCATCAGGTCAATCAGGTCCAGCAGTGACCAAATGCATTTTGTTTCAGGAACTGGTCGACTTCAGTGTCAACACAGTCTGCCAGCCCACTCCTGACCATCGATTAACCAGGGGGCCTTGGTTCGCTCTCTGGTGGAGTATTCTGTGCACTGTCTGCCTCTCCTGGAGCATGTCTTTGCCGGGTGACTTGGCCATGACTGTTGACACTACATGTGTAGCAGATGTACTGCCCTTCCTGGTCTCTTAATGGCTCTCTCTTTGGGTCACGAGGTGGTCGTCTGCTTCAGGGATCCATTGCAAAGGTGATGAGCAGTGTGCAATAAAAATTCGACTTTCAGTGGAGGATACTGATGACAGTGAGGGAGAAATGTCTGATTGAATGAATGTTCTTTGGAGGAGACATTTGATGTTTATGATGTGTACAAGGCCAGCCTGGCAACATGTTCTTGATATAGTTGCTTTCAGAAATCTGTGATAAAGTATTAACTTTGTCTATTTGATTAATTGGTGAGGGTTGATACAATTTGTTGCTCAGCCTACCATTTCAGCGGTGTGACCGTACCAGATTTTACAGTTATTATGTTCTCTGGAGGGATAATTTTTAGCATTTTTTAAATTGACATCATTGATTTGTGTTTGAGAAGAGCTTTCATTTGATACCATACATGATGGGTTTTATACAGTAATGTGAGTCTAGTTCTTTTTTTTATGGTCAACAAAAGGGGGCGTGGCAGGTTATGTCATTAAAAACTATTTTTTTCATCTTTTTGATGGTCAAAGCTGATTCCTGCATGAGAAGAGCTTTAATTTGATACCATACATGATGGGTTTATATGTTAATGTATATTTAGACGACTTTCTATGATCAAAAAGGGGTGTGGCAGATGATGTCATTTTAAGGAAAATGCTCAAGGGTGCCGGAGCGGCACCCGTCAGATTCTGAGTCTACACCCCCTAAACTATCAGATTATGCAAAAAAATTGCATTAGTACCTTATGTCACACCTATCCTGGGGTTCTACCTGACTAATTGGAACTGTGCCACATATGAGCAAAAACAATCGCGATTGGCTCACATTTACCTGACGGTGTAAACATCTCTGACACAGTTCGTTACCGCCTACCATTTAAATCGGAGGTAAATTAGTTTTGCCACTTTCACACTTCATGTGTTTTTTTTACCAGTGGGCAATCCCACTGTTCACAGAAAGAGATGACCACAGCTCTGACTCATCCCATTAAAAAACACCATTTATATATGTTATTTTATGAAAGAATAGAAAGCATATTTTCTACAGTATGTTATGTTTATGTAGCTTATAGGCTGTCTTAAATAATTTGGCAGACCCTCTGCAGCACCGTTACGAGCCCCCTAGTGGTGGCGGACCCCCAGTTGAATATCACTGCTTTAGACCGTATACAGTAGCGTTGTCTCAGTTGAATATCACTACTTTAGACTGTACACAGCAGCATTGTCTCAGTTGAATATCACTGCTTTAGACCGTATACAGCAGCATTGTCTCAGTTGAGTATCACTACTGTAGACCGTATACAGCAGCATTGTCTCAGTTGAATATCACTACTTTAGACCGTACACAGTAGCGTTGTCTCAGTTGATTTGTCTCAGTTTAATATCACTACTGTAGACCGTATACAGTAGCATTGTCTCAGTTGAATTGTCTCATTTGAGTCTCACTACTTAAGACCGTATACAGCAGCATTGTCTCAGTTGAATATCACTGCTTTAGACCGTATACAGTAGCGTTGTCTCAGTTGAATATCACTACTTTAGACCGTATACAGCAGCATTGTCTCAGTTGAATATCACTGCTTTAGACCGTATACAGTAGCATTGTCTCAGTTGAATATCACTGCTTTAGACCGTATACAGCAGCATTGTCTCAGTTGAATATCACTGCTTTAGACCGTATACAGCAGCATTGTCTCAGTTGAATATCACTACTGTAGACCGTATACAGCAGCATTGTCTCGGGCTGATTACCTGTATCTGCGGGCTTGGTGTCCGAGGCAGGCTCCTCGTCGTCTTCTTTCTTGCTGCCGTCGCTCTGGGAGAGCGGGGGGGCCTTGCCGGGGCACGGGGGCTTCGTCTTATCGGAGGAGGAGGAGGAGGAGGTGGTGGGGCTCGCCGGCTGCTCCGGCTCCTCGGACACCTCCCGCTCCCGCTCCGCCAGGCGCTTGCGCGAGGCCTCCTCGGCGGCGGCCATTTCAGCGGAGATCTTCTCCATGTCCACCTCCACCTTCATGCAGCACAGCTGGACGGCAGACGGACAAACACGCAGAGAGAGAGAGAGAGAGAGAGAGAGAGAGAGAGAGAGAGAGAAACATTAAAATACCTTTAATTGAAACATTGTATGGATCACAACCACCTTAAAACCCTATAATGTAGCCCCCCCCCCACCCTTGCCGGTCACACTCACACCATGGCATGGCATAACCCCATATATCACCACAGAGAGAGAGCGAGGGACAGAAGGAGAGAAAACAGTGAGAAGATGAAGAGGAATGGGGATTGATGGAGAGAGAAGCGGAATAGTAGTCATGGATGGGGGGGTTGACAAATGAATAAGCCAGATGTATAACAGCGGGGACAGATACATGTGTATTGATAGAGGGAGGAGAGGCCAAATGGAAACATAGTGGAGGAATGAAGCAGAAGCAGAATGAAGAAACGAGCAGAGAGGGAGAGAGGGAGAGAGAGAGAGGGAGACAGGTGGCCATGGATAGGGAGAATGAAGAGGAGAATGAAGATGAATGCTCATAGTAGCACTCTGAGCACATGATGCAAGTGTCTCTTTAAACACCCACTCACTACTTTGACCTAATTTCCATTGCTGAAATCAAGCCAACGGATGTGTGTGTGTGTTTGTTTGTTTGTTTGTGTGTTGTTATTCTACATAGCACTCTGAGCACAACAGAGCACATGATACAGGTGTGTCTTAAACACCCACTCACTACTTGGACCTAATTTCCATTGCTGAAATCAAGCCAACGGATGTGTGTGTGTTTGTTTGTTTGTTTGTTTGTTTGTTTGTGTGTTGTTATAGTATTCTACAGCTGTGGGTAAGCACATATCAGCTTAATGATTACTGTGAAAGAAATACGTTCTTAATAATGAAGCTACACTTCAAATAATCTGCCCCTCAGTGGAGCATCCACGGGACAAACTGTGTACGTTTGAAACGTTGCGCACGCTCCTCTTGCACTGGAGCCACTTTTCTTCACATCATGTGATAGACCAATCAATCAGTTTTGAACCCTCTGTGAAAGGATTTTTTTCTGTTCTTTCTTTAAAAAAAAAAAAAACAACCTTTTAAAGCAATTTGCCTACTACCATGGCATCAAAAGCAATATTTCTCATTCCATGCAGTCTAATAAGGCAATTCAATTCTAGCATACCATTACTGTTTTCCCAAAGTACTAGTGTATGATATCTACTTAAATGAATTAAAAACGCTTAGATACAGATCTGAACTCAGAATAGTAAATGAACTGCATTGTCGGGACATGTTACTTATTTTATGTTTATATCATGTCTGATGTACAATCAGACGGAAATGCTTATTGGTGGAGGTTCAATATAAACAAAGACCGAACAAAGACCTCCAATTTATTCATCACGAGATTATGAAAAGAAATGAAATGGTTGTGCCAACAGAAACAAATAAAACATGTTGTGGCTACAGGACAATGTGCAGCATGTTCTACTATTGTGCAAAGCTGATTCGTGTGTAGACACACTGCCTTGGCCGCCACTGCCCTCTAGCCGAGCTAACTGGCTCCACCACATGGACACAGTAGGACTTACCCCTCAGGCACCTCTTCTCCACCTCGCAGCTATCTATATACTGTATCTATCTATCTACAGTATCTACTGTATCTATCTATCTATCTATCTATTTATCTATCTATCTAATCTTCTTATCTTTGTTAATCTGTGTGGAAGCCAATATACTACCCTTTCCAAAATTACAAGAAAGGGTAAAAAAGAATACTACACTATATTTTGAATGCTATTTTTAAATGTTCAGTTCTATTTTTCTACACCGTTACACATGACAATCCAATTTCGATGATTAGGTCAACAAAAAAAAGGAAACATTCATTCATTTACAAATATTTTGCTAACAGTACACAACAAAGTTGCTTCTCCCCTACCCTTTTCAGCTCATTGGTGAATGCCTCGGTTGCTTCCAGAAATTTCCTCTTCTTCAGCTGGTGACGGTCTTCAATCTGCAGCAGTTCAGCCTCCAGCTTTCTCTACAGGTCAAAGGTCATCCACACAACACACTGGACATTAACACTCAAACATAAATATAGCTCAAACACACTTAAGAGTACAGTAGTCTCTGTACATTATGAATATGGATGTATAATTTGTTGTATAATCTGATGTGTAATCTCTCTCTCTCTCTCTCTCTCTCTCTCTCTCTCTCTCTCTCTATCTAAACCTACAGTAGCTCTTAGTGGTGTTCCTTCATTAGGCTAAAACCACAGTCCTTACTCAGGTAGACCTGTAAAAATAAAGGCATGGAAACCCTATCAATGGGTTTTCAAGAACATGCTTATTCATGTATTAATAATAAGCTGTTCATTAATTCCATTAATAATGTGTTAATTAGTGTGTTTATAATATGTGTCTCTCCCTGCATTTGCAGATATTGATAGCAGTGCTGTGGCCTGGACTAGATAAGAGCAGATGACCTGACTTTGACAGACACCCTGGCAGCCAGGTGAGGTGGGAGCGTGTGTGTGTGTGAGCGGAACCTGGAGGTGGGGTTACCTGGTGAGGTGAGAGATGGTGTGTGTGTGTGTGTGTGTGTGTGTGTGTGTGTGTGTGTGTGTCTGTGTGTGTGTCTGTGTGTGTGTCTGTGTGAGCAGAACCTGGAGGTGGGGTTACCTGGTGAGGTGAGAGATGGTGTGTGTGCATTGTGTGTGTGTGTGTGTGTGTGTCTGTGTGTCTGTGTGTGTCTGTGTGTGTCTGTGTGCGTGTGAGCGGAACCTGGAGGTGGGGTTACCTGGTGAGGTGAGAGATGATGTGTGGGTGTGTGGGTGTGTGGGTGTGTGTGTGTGTATGAATGTGTGTGTGTGTGTGTGTGTGTGTGTGTGTGTGTGCATGTATGAGGTATGAGTGTGTGTATGAGAGTGTATGCGTGTGTACTGTATGTGTGTGTGTGTGTGTGTGTGTGTGTGTGTGTGTGTGTGTGTGTGTGTGCGTGCATGCGTGCGCGTGTGTGTGTGCGTGCTCACCTGGTGCACCATGAGCGACTGGACCTGGCGCTTGAGCACCTGCATGCGCGCGGTGGTGACGACGGAGCGCACGTCCGGGACCACGCTGTCGCTCAGGATCTCGCTGATCAGCCGGTGGTTGCGCTGGAAACGGGCGGCGGCCGAGTGCTTCATGGAAAAGCCGTCGTCGTAATCTGCAACAGGCGGAGGGGGCAGGAGAGGATTAAAGCCGCCACACACACACACACACACACACACACACACACACACACATCACTGAAGCGGAACCTTCCGTCAAAGGCAGGCAGGTATGCACGCGGATGCTCGGTCACGCGTCAACACAACCCAGAATACTTACTGTACGACTCTTCATCAAAGCCGTTTTCACAGATACCTGTTCAAACATTTGTCTCCGGCTCTTAGGACAACTTGCCAAAGCAACACACAAATATGTTTCAACACCAATATTTAATCTAGCTGGCACGTCATAATGGCTCTATCAACACACCACTGTCAGGTGGTTAGAATCCTCTGGTGGGACCATAGGAGAAATGGCTATAGTGTATTATAAAGGTATGGTCCAACCATAAATGATCAAAGGCAACGTAAAGATCCGCACACCGAAGAGCTCCCAAAATATATACATTTTTATTCAGCAACTATAATCTTTCTCTGATCTTTTTCTTTGATCTCTCTGATCTCGTGATGTTACATTGTATTTCCAACCATGAGTGACACCGTGGCAATCTATGCTGTAAAGTGTGAACTTGGGACACCAGAGCCGTTTGCTTAAACCCCAGCTGTATTCCCAGTCCCTTTCCCTCTCTTTCAAATAGTTTCTCATGTCAGTAATTTTCCACTCTCTGAGACTCCCCACGTCATTATAGTCCGCTTCAAAAGCAAATGGTTATGCGATACCAGTTTACCAAAAGACTGACAATGAAAACACTGTCATACTTTATATTTGATACAAAACAATACTTGGCAAAGTGTTGTGACACTGAACAGCGTTACGTCCCACCCCCCCCCCCCCACACACACACACAGACTGATTATGGAGCAACAGAGATGACAGCTGGCGGACAGACAGGCAGATTACTGGCAGGTCCAGAGAGGCAAAAACGCAACTGCACTACTGACAATCTGACAGTCCATTTCTCCTCTGTCTCTTCTCTATTGCACAATCCGACGAAAACGGAATGTCAAACCGCCAAAACTTTAATCAGATGAAAACGGAATGTCAAACCGCCAAAACGTATTAACTTTGAGGTTAATACGGGTGTTCGCTGATGAAACCACAATTTCACAAAAGCGATGTGTTAATTTGGCTTGCTTCATGATATACAGTAGGAATAATCCATGGAAGACTGCTACCATAGAACTTTTTCGAACTTTATCTTTCCCCATATCCTGATACTTTTTAGTTACTGTTGCGATAATATATACATCTTTCGACAGCAATATCTAATGTGATCAAAATGGCTGTTTCAGTCATTTGGTTAGCATCCTCTTCTGGTAGTATAGTAGTGTATGCTGTGAACATGATGAATGACAATTGTTTGGTAACACCAGATATATTCCAAGTCCTGTTCCCTCTCTTTCCTATTTGGAAATGCTCCACTTCAAAAGCAAATGATTATGTGCTACCGGTTCATTAAGCAGATGGAAAATGAAAGTACTGTTATACTTTACATTTGCTTCAAAACAATACTTGGCAAAGTGTTATGACACTGAACTGGGTTGTTTTCCTCCAGACAGATTGATCATAGAGCACTAAAGATGAAGTCACTGCCATTACTGGCAATTCCAGAGAGGCAAAACGCAACTGCATCACTGAGACATTGACAGTCCATTTCTCCACAGTATTTGTGTGTGGGGGTGTGTGTGTTTTTTGTCTCGTCTGCCTGGGATTGCACAACCTAATGAGAACTGAATGACAAACTGCCAAAAGTTTTGCCAAAACCTCAAAGGATGTTCGATGAAGGCACAAGAAATTCATAAAAGCAACACGACTTACTCACTTGATTTGCGTCACGCCACTTCCTATAGGAATAATCCACTGAGGACTGACACCATTGGGACTTTTCCTATCAGATAGCTTTTAGCTACTGTTGCTCAAAAACCCTCAGATCTAACGGTTCTTTCAAGTTATGTGTATTTTTATTGATTTAGATGTGTGTCAAGAATCAGAATCCTTAAATCTCAAAAAGAATGTTGCCGTTTCTAAGGATCGTGAGCGGACATTTTGTGATGAGTAAGATTAGACCACGCACCTTTCATACCTGGGAAGTCCTTCTATGAGGCCACCCTCTGAAGATAGATCTGGCAAAACCTGAACACATTTTCACAAGACAATCTGCTTGGGGGGAGTTCCTGAATATCATATATGGCACTAGATCAGTGGTGTCTCTACTCAACCACAAAAAGGCTCTTAATTTGTTAAAAAAGTAACATTTTTATGCAGTTGCTTTTTGCCCAATCTGGCGGTCTATCTTATGAGACGTTCAATGACCAGAGCAGTGGTTCCATCCCAATACAATGAAAAAAGGTGCAGTCTCTGTTCATATCCTCATCATTTTTTTGTCATTTTCTTTTTGGTCTTACAGATGAACTACGACAAAAAAAACAAAAAAAAAAAAACAAGAGGACACACTGATGGTTCTGTGAGACGGGGGCGGTTTTGGAGCGGGCAGTACGAGCGGACGCCACTCACCGTCGGGGTCCTCGGCCGGCTGGATGGTGAGGTAGGGCTCGCCTTTGTCGAGACGCGACTGCCGCTGCCGGCTCTCCTCCTCCAGGGCGGCCTCGGCGCGGTTCTTGGCGTTGACGTAGGCCAGGTACGCCGGAGAGTTGTGGTACGCCTTCATGCTCTCGTTGTACTCGATCTGCGGGGGGGGGAGAAGGCGGGATGAGGAACCGCGAAGGAAGGAGGTCGAACAGGACAGACAGTCCGCGAAAAAAAAAAGAAACACAACAACAGCCAAATGAAACAACCCCGAGGTCCCTCGAGACACACACACACAACAGAGTTTGCCACATGACTTTACAACTGGCAACCGAACAAACAAACAACTAAGCCCACAAATCTCCCTCCACCACAAAGGACCGACTCAAGGAGAGATACAGAGGTTAGACATGTTTGACTGGAGGGAGCCGGCCAGATGATAAACAAAACACAGAACAAATCAAAACAGCAAGAAAGAACAGTTCACCACTAGTCCACGCCACTTCCGCCAGTCACCCCAAACCACCCCATTCGACACCTCGTTAAAAAAACCAACCTTCTCTGCTTCGTAGTCATTCAAATATTCCTGTTTCTCCTCATCAGTGAGGTCCCTCCACATGCCACCGATTATCTTCCCAATTTCCCATAGCTTCAGATCGGGATTGGAGGCTTTTACTTGGTCCCAGACCTGGTGATGAGAACCAGACATTGGCATGGGGTTGGGTTGGCTTGGGTTGATTCTGTCGGTGGGCCGGTCAGGGGGTGTTGGGGTGAAGTGGGGTCGGGGTTTTAGCAACTATATACAGGTTACAAACCAGACACTGCTGGGTATTTTTTTTTACGGGCCGATTTTCACAACAAAAGAATACTGGCTTCTTCCCCAGTTCATGTATATGTCAAAGGTTTTTTTTTTTTTTTCTTCTTTGCCGCTAAAATGTGTTTTGTTTTAGCTCCTCAGACTTTGAACTCTTTTGTTACTAAGTGAGTGTGGCTGAGCGAATATCTCCCCAGTCCAAAAGAGGGTGGGTGTAGCATAGAATTTGCTCAAACAAATTAGCCTTTTTCTCAGGTCTTTGCAGTTGCCCTGATCCTGCGCAAAATGTTTGACCACGGAAAATGCAAAACATCGCGATAAATGAGGAAACTGTCAGAGTCTTACCCGCCAATTGAATGCCTACCTAACATGTTAGAACCCGAGAGCGCGATTTGCTATATGCATGCCATGGGTTTCCCAAAACCAATCACTGGGCCATCGCAAAATTGTAGAAATCAGGTGGATAGGGGGGACCTACGTATCCCTATATTTGTGTATAACTGTAGACACTCACATAATTACAAACCCAGCTGAAAAAACAGAGCTCATGATTAAAAGAGCCAGACTATAATGAGTAAATAGGAGTAGAAAGCAGCTGTGATATACGTACCTTCCTACTATATCGCATGTATGGCATCAAAGGCTTGTCTGGTGGCTTTGGCGGCTTGGGGATGGCAATACCTGATGAATTCTAAAAGGCAAGAGAATAAGCACACGCACATTTAACCAGGCAAATACAGACATGCAAATATGAATGAATGATAATCAGAGCTAAGCTGACCCCTACTCTTAAGTCTCTTCTCTTCCAGAAGCAATTGCGGTCCTGAACTCTTATTTTTTCGAGAAAATCCACTCCATCAAAGAAAAGGGTTCAGGCGAAGTACATCTTAATAAGAAGGCAGTCCCCTGACACCAAGAGTTTATTTGAACATATTTTGACATTCTACTGTAGGTCTCTGGTTGCCACCGTTTTTTTTATGACTAGTTTGGAGTTTGACGAAGTAATGGATGTGTTATGAAGAAAATTAACTTTGTGTGACTTTGTGTTATTCATCCACATGAAACGGCATTATTATCACTGGCCTTGATAGCTGTAGAACTACCTTACATATTTGTCCAGCTCAAGAGCTACTGATAGCTACAGTACGACGCCATAATCTTGCCACGGGTCAGTTTCACCCAAGAAGACAGGCACGGCAAGCCTCCTTTCTATTTGTCCTTTCGGCCCATCTGAGGGAATAACTAGTTAGGGAGTTCGTCACGGAAGTTGTACGATTCCAATCTGAGCTAATAGTGTGTAGCTATCTGTTATAGCAGCAATACGCCCCATACGCACACACACACACACACACACACACTTCTAACGCCATTGGTTGGGTTTCCCAGATTCTTTAAGAAGCTCTTAAGTGCTAAGAACTTCTTAGGAGCATTCTTAGAACGTTCTTAGAGCGCTCCTAAGAAGTTCTTAGCACTTTAGAGCTTCTTAACAAATCTGGGAAACGCGGCCATTATAATTTGCACTGTGACTGTGCACAAGAGGTGCAGCCAGTTAGCTTCGTAAAGCGAATTCAGACTCCCTGGCTGGCTGCGCTTTTTGAGCTGTGCCTCTGTGTCTCTGGGTCTTTTTCTCATGTACCTCCTCCACCTCAAGCTACATGGCCCCATCAATGGTCCTACCGTTACCCGACTGTTGCTGCCAGGGTTGCCTCCCAGCCTGTAGTTGTTGTAGGCCAGGTGGCTGTATGGGTTGTAGCCCACAAACCCGGGAGTGTTGGGCATTTGCTGATGAGGAAACAAATGAGACAAGAAACACGGATGAGAAATGACCAGAACACAAGAGGGTTGGAGGAGGAGGAGGGGGAAAAAAAAACAAGCAAGCAAATTAAAAACATATATAGTTAATTAAGAAATAAAAAAGTAAAACACAGAGGAAATATATAAATAGTAATAATAAAAAAAAACATGAAAGAAGACAAACAGTAAAACCAGCAAATTAAACAAAAAAAATAAATAAATAATAACAATGGTCTGAGGTCATGCCAAAGCAACATGTGCTGGACAGTCAAACCAGCAGAAAGCGACACCAAGTGCCTTGGCATTATTGACATCCCTTGTAATCCCCAGAAACTACTGTACAATATGCGTTAACACACATGCAATGACTGTCTGTGTGGCCGCTTCAATTCTGTATTGTCGGATTACACCAGCAATGAACAGCGATACACAAACTAGGCATGGCTACAAATGGGCATCAGACTAAAGCTACACACACCACCTTAAAACAAAGGTAATCCTCAGGTATTGGCCAGTGGCCACACACATGCGTGTCAACAGTAACAGAGGCGGCTAACGTAACAGTCACAGATTGAAATGAAAAAGCATGATACATAGGGGGAGTCCCTTTCTAAACTTGGGTCCATCTTGTTTGCGGGCTGCAATACTTACTGTCGTGGGGGCAGGGGTGGGGGGAGGGGCAAAGGAAGGCCTCTCTGTTATATGGAAACAAAAAAGGGGAGGGGGAGGAGACATTAATGACAAAGGCAAGGAGCCTATTATATGAGATAATTAAAAAAAAAAAAATACCAGTGATGACTGTCTCAAAAATCAATTTCAGGGACAACATCTTTCCAATTTGTCATACAAATGTATTAAAATACAAATGTGGTTAATGAGTTTTCATTGTCCATAGCTTCCATAGTGCCAAGAAATGGGGAGATTAAAAGAAAAACAAAATTGAAATGAAATTAATTTTAAAAATTTTAAAATGTTAAAATGCTGTAATGTTCTATTAAGCCTATAGTGCTCCAATTTACTAGGAGAGCCAAGCCAATGCATCCCATCACACCAGTGGCAATGAAACGACAGGTTCATGACAACAATAAAGGATTTGTGTAGCCTACAGTACACACAGTTATCCCCAAATCATAACCATGCTACTTAACCCTATGGATATTGTGTGGACTGAACCTTATGGGGCATACATTCCTTCTACTTCTAGGGAATGAAAAAAAAACACCAACAGTCAAAAACCTGCGCGTAAAGTATCTACACCAAATTGCAACAGCAAAAGACATGACCTATTGCCCAAGCCACGTAGATATTAATCTACAACATCTACATTTAGTTAGTCTATGTATCCAATGCACTAAAACCATCCTTACTTGACATCTTGGCAGATGGGTGAAATCAGCCTATTCCAGGAACTCTGTCTGTAATAAACACATTAATCAGAAGAATGAAAAAGAATGACGCATTGTACGCTAGCGTTTCTCTGAGAGACGCCGTAGAGGCACTACTGCTGATAATGAAATGGACAGAAATGCCAATGATGCCAAACAACGTCTTTGAAGCAGTGTGTATACAATGAGAGCTGGGAGGAAACGTGCAGCCCAAGACAGCTGGCAAAACAGCCTAGCTTCCTGCTTTAACCTATCTTGGTAGCTATAGTTTTACCTGTATTTGAAGTTCCTGTGTGTGTGTGTGTGTGTATTTGAGTGGCTACACAACAAATCTCATCAATTATGTCTAGCTACTGACGGTACATGGGAATGAGAAACTAGCTAGCGGCAAGGCTAGCTTGCTAACGGTACCATCAGAAGCTCTCGTCATATTTAGTAAGCTAACTGTCGGATATTCTGTCTAGGCATCACAAACTATGATAATAAAATATAATTCTGAATTAATGGAAGTTAGCATAGCGGTTTTGTTAAGCGTGATGAAACTGTCAAATGGTGGTAATGTTGATGCCAATTAGGCTGACTATTATTTCGTATGCAGTGCTAGTTTATTTGTAATAAAGACTGCAACGTTATTTTTTTGTTCATTACAACTGCTCTGATAGCATAGCTGGCTTTTACAGATGGTGACGTTAAGTTATGTTAGCTCATATTCATCAATAGTGTTAAAGCGTACAGCTTTGATACGTGTTAGCCTGCTCACGTTGGCTGTCCTTTTGTCTAAATAACGTCAACCTCATAAACATTAGCCAACGTTAATTAACGTTAGCTGGCTAACGTCAGCTGTCAAGTGCTGAACACTTGGAACCGTAATGTAATTTAACAAAAGGATCTAGCTTGACTTTTAACAACATTGGCTTGATAAGTATGTTAACTAACAACAGTTCATCACTTGACAATAGAGAGCTAACAGTGTACCCTACAGGTACCATACATCCAGTTTAGTCATTTATACTATCTGTTGTAGCTAGCTAACATTAGCTGTCAGTCGATAACCTGTCCTTCCCTGTACGACGAAACAAGTCAACAGTATGTGAATAAAGACGCCAAACTGGCCAACCTTTGTCAAAATGAGCCTGAGCGCAACGTTACAGCGTCTGTTATTTTAGTATATTGACATGAATGTCAAGAATTTGCGTATTCAAGTTACCATGAAGGTTGAAGGTCTCGCTAATGTTAACATTAGCTGGTAAGCTTGATCATTTCAATTAGCTGGCAACAGCTAACGGTATCTACAGTACGAGGTAGCAAGCTAGATGCTAGTCTATAGGTGACCAAATCCTGACTGCCCCTATAACGTTTGTTTTCGGCTTAAATGCCGAAATGTCAAGCCTCTTAAGAATGATAGTCGCCGCACTACATGCCATTTAGCTCGTTTTATTTACGAAGTGTTCAGATATAAATCTATTTCATAGAAATGCTAACGTTAATGATTGAAATCGGAGGACAGCTCACCCCAAAATCCCTTTGTTCCGAGCCCTGCAAGCTGAATTATCGGGTACAAGCACCACAGCTCTGAACGCGAATTAAGCTCCAGCAAATAGATGGAAGTCTCTAGAATGTGTGTATTATTTTTTTAATTTCTGCACGATGACAGGAGGCGCTCAGATAACTGGAGAGGTTCACAGAAATCCATCACAGGCACAAGCGACAACTGCTTTGCTCTTGCCATGTTTCATACCATTATTATGTTTTCAGAGAAGACAGACACTTGACAGATGTTCGTCTTCCACATCTGGTTGCAACTAGTCTGAATTTCATTGTTGGCAACCAGTGCAATTTCCTTGTTTGCCTGATCTTTAAGTAACCTACTTTACGTCGCATTAAAAAAGTGGTGCTATTGTTAGATATTCTGCAAGAGTTAGGCATATTTGTAAACGTCCAGTATACAATGGGAATTATGCTATCCTGGTGGAAATCAGTTGCGAAATGGATCAAATGTTGTATTAAGCTATTTAAACTTTTATTCTAAATAGCTAAGTCTTTTCCAATTTGACAATGAAAACCATCTGAAAAACAAATGGGGTGGGGATGCAACTACCCTGAGAGTTGCATTAGGCCTAGGCCAGGGTTTGTTCTAATTTATTCCAGCAACACTTTAATATAAGTGTTTGAAAGATGTCGACATCTTTTAATGGCTTCATAAATGGCAATAATATGAATGCCTAAGTGTTTGAAAGATGCCAACATATTTGAATGGCTTCACCAGACTTCATTTCTGACTAAATGGTATTGACACCAATAGTCTGTGCTGATTGTCACAACAATAGCAATTACATAGAATTTCTAAACGTGTCAGCATTATTGCATACAGCAGGAATCACTCAATTTGTACTGTCTAACAGGAATCAGCACTGCCAAACTAGAAACACAACCTTGATAGCTCGAAGTTCAAGCTCTGAATGATTGAAGTATTGGCTAGCTTAACCTTGAATAATATCCCATTTATAATGCACTCCTGTCCTGAACATCATGAGGCTTGCATGACTGAATTCCCACGGGTGTGAAACAACACTCCCCTTTGTTGATACACAAGCCCCCAAATCCTCGCCCAATGTATTTTGTGCCTTGTCGAAGGGCAAGCCAAATGTTCTCCATCACAATGATTCAGTCCTCTCGGGGAGAATATTATTGTATCATGTTATCTTTTTTTTTTTTTCCCCAAAGGTGATGGCCTAGTGCCCTCCCAAGTATGACAGCACCGTTTCTCCGATCACACACATAAATAGGCCTTTGGAGTGCAGCTGCGACCGCCTTCGCTCCATGTTGTCACAGCAAGGATGCCGCACATTCTTCTGAAATTCTAGAACAGCGCTCCTTGTCAATAATCGCAACGCTATATCCCGGCTTAACTCAGAGTCCCAGAAGGTACACACAGCCATGTTTTGCCGTGCGAGAACGGATGGATAGGCTGTTGATGGATTGGAAGTAGGTTATACTTAGACCTTGCACACTGCTCAGGCAAACAAAATCATTAGGTTGTGGAGCCATGACCATAATGTCTTGAGTCAAAACATGGTTTTGGAAGATCCATTGTGTGTCCAATAAAGTCGCACCGCTTAGGTGATATAACAACTATCACTTGTGCTGCTTTGACCATATCTGAAACATTAAAGAAATCACCCTGTAAGCCAGTGAAACTCAAACTTTTCACGTCATTCCCCACTTTGGAAGTTGGGCATTTTCAAGCCCCACCTGTCCCCGTCATCACCCCAGCAAAATGGCAACGTTACAATATTATTTTCACATTTTGGTTCCATGTACTGTAACAATTCTTGTCTAGGTCTACTGTTTTAATCTCTGTGTAGGCCTGTTCATGACTCTTGTTTTTGTCTGTGTGAGTTCTGTTTTGGTTGTTTGATGATCCTTGTCAAACCTGAAGGTCAGTAATGAAGGGAGGCACGAAAGACACATTTTCTCCTGTTGCTGTTGCGTTGTGCCCCACCTGCCATGTCTCTATTCCCCACTAGTGGGACTCGCTCCAACGTTTGAGAACCACTGCTGAAAGTATGGTGTGATAGTGCTGGTTAAATATTAGGCTAGCCATAGGCTACATCATTATGAAATTGGTACGGTCACCATTAGAAACAGTTACCTTTTTACCTGGCTTACAATTCCATCTGATATGGAATACCAAAAGTAGATGTGTTAGACTGGTGGTTACCAACCTTTTCTCCTTGAACGTCCCCTTGCCCGTGTCTAAGACAAGACAAGCCAGGGCCCCCTACCCGAACTCCTACCCATGCACACACACACACACACACACACACACACACACACAAGACATTGTTTTATTCAACAATTGGGGCCCGGGGATAAATTACCAATGCCTAGCCTAGCCCGATCTGAAGGTTGCTTACACAAGTTCAGAGGTGAGAGGTAATAAATAGCTGCATGAATTTAAATGTGGAACTAAAATATGTTTCAATTTGGATTGTACAGAGTTTTGATTATCCAATTGGATGTCTTATTGGGATTTTGTATATTTAATGTGCGCAAAAATATGTATTTTGGTCACCTCACAATTTCAGGCCATAAAACAAGGTGCGGAGCCCTAATGGGGTCCACCGACGGTTGGGAACCACTGTGTTTGACGAACCTCCAGTTGGCCAGAGAGTTTGATGAGTTTGTCTGGGTTGCTGTGTTGCTTGGCAACAATTACTCTAGAAGAACATTTCTAAAACTATTGAAACGTACACCCTGGTGGGGGATATTGCTTAAATAAGCAAGTAATGGAAATGAAGGGTGCTTTTTTATTATTATTATTTATTCATTCAGACAGTGAAAGATGCATTGTCTTCTTTCACGGTTGACTTTCATTAGTGCAGTAGAACATGAGGAAATGTCCCAAACCACATGACTTTTAATGGCAGCATAGGCTTCTGTGTAATAATTTAGATGTCATGTGCACAGGTGTAATCCTTAGTAAATATTATTTTCAGCTCTGAAAATAATTCTCTCTCTCTCTCTCTCTCTCTCTCTCTCTCTCTCTCTCTCTCTGTCCATTGCACTTTGTGTTCAGTGTTCAGAATCAAGAGGTGGCTGTCAACAATGCCTTTCAGTTAGCACGAGTCTCGCAGCTATCTAGCAGCATTATGCTCGGAAACAGCTGTGGAATTTTCAGCGCTCCTGGACACAAGGAGGCCAGTCGCATTGGAACACAAGCGCAGGAATCCACCTTAAGCCCCGCAGACTTCCCATTTGGGATTAGTCACAGGAATTTTCTCCCCCTTTGCTCCAGTGTCTTCCCATTCAGAACAGAGCTTCCAAAGCCTACGGAGCTCAACCAAAATAGACTCAGGCAGTGGAACTAAACAGCCTTGAAAGCTTACTGGTGGTGCACCATGGGTATATTTTTAGAGGGCGATGGCAGCTCCATTATTATGATGTATCATTCCTGAGATATTCCTTGGACAAATGCCGTGGCTATTATCGTTGAACGTGTTCACCTAACTGGGGTGTGAAATAATGTTTAAGTCAACAAGTATTTGAGACACAAGGACATGGGGCAACCACAAGAATCTGACCTGTTCGGTCAACCGGTTAACAGCGAGATCACGTGGACCAATTTAAACAAACAAACAGAGAAATGAACATATATGTGAGCTGATGTTTCAGAATCTCTTTTCTCTTCGATTGTGGTCCAAAGAACTTGTAAAACAAACTTCAGATTCATTTTTGAAGGCATGACTCCCCCCCCTTGATGCTGATGTTGGCTCTGAGTTGGTCTCTGAAGACACCAAGCCGTGCAATCAGTGCTCATAATCTTTTTGCATTTCTCAGATTTTGCTGGAATGCTAAAACAATATTTTTTTCCTCAAAAAAATAGTTCCTGGTTAGTGTTTTCTTGTGCAAATACAACATTCCAGCAATGACCAATGACTTTTAGCTTTGTCCAAAGCCATAATGTCAGTGCTTGCACAAAGGTGAGACTGACTTGGTAGTTTGTGTTCAAATGGGAGCATCTACAGCTTCTTTAGATACAAATCACATGTTGGTCAAATCTGCATGAACAAAACATAATATGTCTTATTATGTTGGCATTTACTCTATCTTGTTTAAAGACATAGTATAGTTCTTGTTATGCAAGCATTGCTTGGCAAATGGTTTTCGCTTAGCAGCTAATAGAATTTAAACCCCTCCCTTCAGTGTTGCCAAGGAAAAAGGTTGATTGGGCAAAATTGTTTATGGTTTGGTCCGAGCCACTACCTCGATATTTATTTTCTGTGTACAGTGCCAAGCCCGCGTATAAACAGATCATTTAACTCGCTGAACAGACGGTTGGAGAACTGTGAGGACCAGCATTCGAGTCGGTGTAATATTCCTCTAGTATGTAGATACAGCACAACACCAAACGTTTAGACACACACACATGCCTACTCTTTTATTCAAGTCAGTTTAATATTCCTTTAGTAGTGGTGGAGGTGCATTACAATACCAATCACATACCTACACATTATTCTTTATTTGGACTATTTCATAGACCTGAAAACAGCAAAAGTATAACAGAATACAAAGGTCTTCTCAGGTCTTCTACAACATCTCATTGAAATGGAGAATAGAAGATGCAGCGGATTTGAAAACCGTCCTCTAGAATGTCTCTTGATCATCCAGATTCCTTGGTCTGCTCTTGAGCTTACACAGTACACCTCTGCATTTTCAATAGTTCAGGTCAAAGTCAAAGATGATCATGGCAGAAACTTAATGTTGTGCGCAGTAAACCATTTTTTCATTGATGAAGTACATTTGACCTCATCGTTGACCTGGATGAACCAAACATGACCCGCTGTTGTCATGGCAAAGGCATTCAGCCTATAAAGGGCCATGTATTTCCTGGAGTTCATGAATCCTAATGTTTTCCACTTCCAGGCCTTTGAATGAACAGCTACAGAACATTACAGTCACTCCACTATACGTATAATTAGGCAAGCTGTTCTAGTCCGTCTTCTATGTACAGTATGCTAAATCCACCTTGAAAGTGTGTTGGCACAAAGCTGAGTTTTCTTTTCATCTGATCATAGAGCAAGATTCTAGGTAATATCCCAACATCACTGAGCAACCCCAGGCATTAACAATTGTTGTTTTAATCACACGAAAAGCCTTTTCCTGGCAAGCCTTTTAAATTCTTTGTTGTGTGTTGTTCACTTATTTTAAGCTGTGTATCTCCAACAGTGGTCCTTAGGGATCTCTGCTTCAAACTGTAAGGACAGGCATGAGTCCTTTGCCAGGCAAGTTTGGACATCTTATTGCTTTAACTGTAAATATGGACATTTTCTGATAAGTACCTGTTGTTGTGCTCCTCACCTGACTTGCTGAGGTCAACACACTTCCTTGCTTGTGTAGGCCTATTCTCTCTTGTCTTTGCCATGTTGAAGAGTGACTAGTTTCACCTCTGTACCACTTTAGTTTCATACATGTACAGTACCATAGTAAAACAGGCCATCTTGGATCACTGTTTGGAAGTTCATAAGCACCCTGACAACCGTCAAGAAGCTGACTATATCTTAAAAAAAAATTCCATCTCACAATAAATTTGCTCCTCTTTGAGATTGGGGGTTTCTTCGTTGTTTTCATTGTGAATAAGATAAAATGCCAGAGGATGATGTCTCTTGCCTCTTTGTTATTATCTTTTCCCGGGGATGCTGATAAATGTAGAGGGCGCTGTTATTCCAAATATGCTATTTCATAGTTTCGACCTTAAGTATTGCTCTACTTTACACAATGAAAAAAAAAAACTATGAAATAAAGGGGACGAAAAGAAGAATGACTTTTAATGAGGTGGTGACGAGAGATAAAATGACTAAATACTACGTACATATTGGAGGCCCAGAAACCTCATAACCTAAGATGACCTTTCCCCCGCCCTTTATTCCTCAAAACCAAGTCACGTCTGCTCATGGTTAGCTAGCGTGCAGATTTAACGGGCAGGATGAGTCATGGTTGTGCTCAACAAAAAAAAAAAGGGGGGGGGGGTACTGGGGGCCTTAGTGACTGCCAAAATAGTCTTTTGTTATTTCCTTTCCTTTTTCTGTGTCCAGTATGCAAGCACTCAATATGTGTTTTTTGGTGAGTAATGGTTTGACTCCGTCAACTCCCCAAAATGTCCAGTCATTTTATGTCGGTGCAGACAAATGAGGTCAAGAAACCTGTTACGAAATGGCTCTAGTTGGCTGCCTTCAATGGGGGAGTACAAAACAATAACATGACCCCAGATGTTAACCCTTCAGCTATTAGCTCCAGTCCTCCTATATGCTCCTTTGAAGATTACGTACGTGGCATCACGCTATATTGCTTCATCACTGGGCGAAAGCGTCTTCTGCAGAGCTTCCCTCTTTGATAAAGGAAAGTTTCTGGGCCTCCTGGTTAAATAATTACCGGGACATCTCTAGCCAGAAAGATGGAATGCCTCCCAGATTCCAGTCCATGTGACAGACAATATTTATGAGGACAGTTATCAGACAAAGCACTTAGACTGCTCCCTAAATACAATCTTGAATAGCCTCAGTGCCTATCTGATGCATATTCACTAGAGAGCTGCAGATCAGTGAGTCAGCAGGTTTGTGTCATGTAAGCCAACATAGTCTCACCACCATGGCCTGATTCCAGAACAGGTATTATATGTAATAGGAAACAGGGCAGGCCAGGTTCAGCTTGATACATGTTTGTCTCCACTAGTCACCACAGGCCTGCAATGAAATGATCCCAGTTTCTGAGAAAGTACTCCAGGGTTCAGTTCTCGACCCTGTCACAGGTTATTTACTGACATTTACTCTCAGAGTAATTCTGCATCGGTGTGTCCCTGAACTCACCGTAACATATCAGTCAGATTCCTCCCCTCTTACTCGAAAACCAAACAAAACCAGAAAGTACTTATTAGTCACTAATGAATTCCAACAACAAAAAGACTGTTACTCGCCGTGAACTTCCTGGGCATTCCTGGAAAAGAGATATTTCATGGTGAATTCCTATTGACTGATACCTCCTGATTCAGCCATTCTTAGTCATAAAAACTAATTATAATGCTTTATTTATCTACTCACGTGTCTGACGTGTCTACAGTCATGGCAGTGGGCTCATACACCTCTGCCAAGGGCCATGGACCTAAAGAGCCTTCCTTTAAACACAAATTTTCAGCACATCTTCACCCACAGCTTTCCACTCAGCCTTGTTATGAATTATGTGGCATGTTGCCATTCACATTGTTTATTTCATAGAAACTCAACTTGTTGGCTATTAACCTGCTCAGTTAGACAATGGACAATGGCACGCAGAAGAAACAGTGTTAGGATTTTAATTTGAAATGTGAAAAGTAAAGTGAATGTTTCCAGGTACAATCGAAAAGAAAACTATAGCTATTGGAACCTGGTGTGTGTGGTTAGTCTTAGAACATCACCCTCTTACTGCAACATCTGTGTGTGTTGCTGTTTGCCAGGAAAAAGCTGATGGAAATCCTGCATCAGCATGAGCCCATGCATTTATCCCCTCAAGTCCTCTCCTGCACCTTGGCATTATAAGTCATATGAAACGTTACGCAGTCGTCACAGAATACGTGCATGACAGAAATTTTCATTTTAATGTTTTTAATGTTATGTTTTTCTGCGTCATAACATTTTTTTGGGGTAGTCGTGTTGTGTTCATTCAGACAGTCTCTCTCTCTCTCTCTCTCTCTCTGGTATTCTCTATCCCCCCCTCGTGTCACCCTAAACCCTATTTGTCAGTCTCCCGTTCTCCATCTGCACCCATAAAAGCCTGTCAATCATTTTGGCAAGCAGCTTTCAGCAGCTGTCCAAGGATCAAGGAGGGTGAAGAGCGACACAGCTGTGCACACCACTGCTTCCTGCTCACCACACACACACACGGACACGGACACACACACACACACACACACACACAGAGACAGGCAGGCAAGAGAAACCTGAAAGCATAATACAGGATGTATCCATATGTGGATGGTGTGCAGTACATAGACACACATGACACGGGATGGTTTCCGAAAGGAACACACACAGGCTGAATGGTTCACATGTGAACATTCATCTCTCACACACACAAACACACACACACAGACAGACTGTGTATGCACGCAGAGAACTCAGAGTTGGATCCGCTGCTCACAGTATGCCATTGAGCCTAATGATGAGCAGCCAGACGAAGCTCTTCTCCCTGGAGTCAATTAGTAACCCAACGCTCATGGGGGAGGATTACGTGCGGTTTCCATTTCGGGAGATGACAAACGCTGACCTCACTAAAACCCACTGATCCATCCACCTTCAACACCACTGCCCCCCTCCCCCTCCCCGCACCCTCACCCCCTGACAGGCTCCAGGTCCCATCACTCTCCTCTGACTCATCTCCCCAGCCAATCAGGGAGCTCGTCAGCTCACAGACAGGGGCCATGTTGCCATGGAGGTTATGTTGCCAAGGACCAACTTTGCTGTTAATGTGGCACCGGGAGAAGGAGTGGAGGGGGTGAGATGGGAGGCGGGGGGGGGGGGGGGTTGCTAATTGCTCGGATGTTGACTGCGGGGTTTTCCTATGAGCGTAGTGCAAAGGATGATTGGGGATAGAGTGTCAGGCTTTCTGAAAAGGACCACATCCGTGAAGGCTGGGGGAGGCTTCAAACCAGGGCAGAAACAGCATCTGGCCTCTAACATTTCGAAGACATCTGGCTCGCAAAAAAAAAACGAACGTCAGAGTCTGACTGTACGACTTTTCATCATTTTTATGGAGGCCCCTGTCTCCAGTCCGGAGGGACGTGGGTCATCACCCGTCACTCTCGCGCTCGACTTTTCTCACTCGTAATTCAGTTTGAATGTTGCTCTCGTGCGTTGAAGGTTTTCATCGCAAAATGTTGCAAAAGTGCACGCTTGGAGGCACGCCACAACTTTTCAACGTTGCCAAGAGATGGACCCCTGTTGCAGCCTTCTAAAACGTTGCCCGTTGGGTTTGAGGAAAAAAAAAAAAAAAAAGACCTGGTTCCTGGCACCGAAGAACCCTCTGCACTATTAGAACGACCCGTTTTTGCCAGGATGCCTGCAGAGAGGGGGAGAGGGAGAGGATGAGAGTGGAAAATAATGAAAACCGCAAAAAAAAGGAAAGAAACGACTGCGACGAAACATGAAGAGAAGCGATCAGCGTTTCTGCTCTTCTGGGGCCAACGGAGGAAAGGAGATTATCCTATCAGCACAGCACAGAGTCCCCCTGAGCCCGGGTACCCATGCCAGTATCCTGGTTACCCATGCCAGTATCCTGGACAAATAAGGCTCCAAGTCAAAGCAGTGCAGGAGACAGGAGGGTGGGGGTGGTAGAAGAACAGGAGGAGAAGTGTGTGTGTGTGTGTGTGTTGGTAGAAGAGGAGGAGAGAGGAGGGTATGTGTGTGTGTGTGCGTCTGTGTGTTGAGAGGAGGGTATGTGTGTGTGTGTGTGTTGGTAGAAGAGGAGGAGAGAGGAGGGTGTGTGTGTTGGTAGAAGAGGAGGAGAGAGGAGGGTGTGTGTTGGTAGAAGAGGAGGAGAGAGGAGGGTGTGTGTGTGTGTGTGTGTGTTGATAGAAGAGGAGGGTATATGTGTGTGTGTGTGTGTGTGTGTGTGTGTGTGTGTGTGTTGGTAGAAGAGGAGGAGAGAGGAGGGTATGTGTGTGTGTGTGTGTGGTAGAAGAGGAGAGAGGAGGGTATGTGTATGTGTGTGGTAGAAGAGGAGGAGAGAGGAGGGTGTGTGTGTGTTGGTAGGAGAGTTGAGGGTGTGTGTGTGTGTGTGTGTTGGTAGAGGAGAGAGGAGGGTGTGTGTGTGTAAAGGGGGAAGGCGGAGTAGAGGAGGACGATGAGAGGCGGAGAGGTGTGTGGGTGGGGTGGGGTGGGGTGGGGTGGTAGAAGAGGAGAAGTGTATGTGTGTGGGGGCGGGCGGGTGGGGGATTGTGGGGTACATGCTGTGATAAAGAACATCTATTCTTGGACTTCTGGGTTGTCAGACGCAGAGTTTCCTCTTTCAAGGTCTTGTTTTACCCCCTTCTTCTCCTCCTCTGCCCAGCCTGCGAGGCTTGAGAAAGCTTCCGCTGATCATGAATGGGTAATTTAAAACAGGGAGACAGAACCACCACTGGAGCTGCAGCTCAGTTCTGGGGTGTGTGTGTGGGGGGGGTTGTGTGTGTGTGTGTGTGTGTGTGTGTGTGTGTGTGTGTGTGTGTGTGTGTGTGTGTGTGTGTGTGTGTGTGTGTGTGTGTGTGTGTGTGTGTGTGTGTGTGTGTGTGTGTGTGTGTGTGTGTGTGTGTGTGTGTGTGTGTGTGTGTGTGTGTGTGTGTGCGTGGGTGTGTTTGTGGGGAGGCATTTAGCACTGCTACATGCTTAACTTGGATAGAGCACTAAAGAGAAATTGTCATAGAGGAAAGACTTCAAACCAAACCAACAATGAGTTGCATACAGTATGTCAGACTTATTCATCCTCACAGAGATGAATTGTACAGGTGACATAAATGCACTAGGCAGAACCCACCCCCCCCCCCCCCCACCCGCCCCCCCCTTACACACACACACACACACACTGATATTGTCATAGTAATGGCATAGATAATCTTTGGACTTCATATTGAATCTATTGTGAGAAAAATGAATGCACTTTTATGGAAGTGTTTTGTGTTAACGTCTCGTTCAAACCGCATGATATCAAATCCCTGCTGTGGGTTGGAGATGATGTGATGTCCCAGATGTGAACGCAACATTTGAAATGAAAAGCACCAGAACCTCGTGTTCAGAACAGCTTTTAAAGCTATTTATTTGGATTTCTTCGACATAAACCTTAATCTTTTGTTTTTCCTTTTTATTTACTTTAAAGCCAGCACATTTGTATAACTTCACTGATATTAAAAGACAGTCAAGTGCTCAAAAGACTTATACATATACAGTATATATATATAGTATGTAAGATATACATATATATTTATATATATATATATATATATATATATATAGGCACAAGAAAAACAAACACCCATCCACACATACAGAAGCTCACAAAACAGTCACAAAAATTTATAATAAAACAATGATAATATAAGAAGACATCTCTATGTTTTTTTTCTCTGTAGCATACAGTACTCAAGTACCATTGCTCCTCAATGTTGGTGGAGTTTTTTTTTTTCTTTTTCGGGTCAAGTCCTTCCATAGTTACACACGACCTCAGCACTAGTGGGGTTGCAGCTGGCCTGAGACCACACGTTACTGCACATTATTGGTTCAGAGCCAAGAGAGTGAGAGTGAAAGAGGGAGAGATGGAGGGAGAGATGGAGGGAGGAGTGTCCCTCAAAACATGCCCCCTCCGACTCCCCGAGACCCTCTCTCTGTGCCGGCGTTGGCGCCAGGCGATGTCACTCCCGCACCTGGGCCACGGTGAGCTGGTGGCAGTCGAGGTCCCCGCGGAGCTCCAGGGGCCCGGGCAGCTTCATGCCCGTCTTCTGGTCCACACACCAGCACTTGCCACGCTGCCCGTCTCGCGCCGGGTGACACTGCAGCCGCAAACAAATCATCGGAGACATTACATTACATTACTTTACATATAGCATTACTTTACATTACATTGCAATAAATTACATTATATTACATTACTTTACATTACATTACTATACATTATATTACATTGCAATGAATTACATTGTATTACATTACTTTACATTACATTAAATCACATTATATTACATTACATTACATTACTTTACATTACATTTAGCAGACACTTTTTGTCCAAAGTGACTTCAACTATGCCAACTATCACTGTCCCCGGAGTAACTTGGGGTTAAGTGCCTTGCTCAAGGGCACAACGGTGGAAGACGAAAATTGAACTGTCAACTTTCAGGCCACTACAAGCTAGCCCAGCTCCTTGACCACTACATCACAGCCAAACGAGCCAAAGGTAAGACAAACAAGCAATACAAGGCCTGTGTCATATAAGGCTCAGCTCATCAAAGACAAAGCTACTGAATGAGAGTTGGTTATTTTACACTCCATGGTGCTTTTAGCCCCCAATGTTGTCATCCAGGCAGGGCTGCCACCGTCGACTTAAAGGCACCCAGTCCTAAACCTACTGTAACCTTAACCCATGCCTAACCCTAACACCTTCCAGGCAGTGCTGCTTTAAATATGATGTTGGGGGCTTAAAACACCAAGAAACTTGTTTTACATTCTCTTTCAATGTCATTCAAGTGAACAATAATAGCACCAGAAATAGAGTGTGATTATAAATGTATACCCTAATGATCTGCAGGTGCAATAACTATGTAAAAGTTCCTTATACAAAATTCGATTTCTTTCAGATCATCCAGAGCTGACTTTCTCTTTGGGGTGGCGAGACAGGGGTCTTGGAAAATCACTGGGCCTGTTGGTCACTATTGACCAGTGAGTATAGGAAGTTCAGCTAAAGCCGCATTGACTTCCATCTGAATGACTCAGCACATTGTGTTTGTCCGACCACTGTGAACCTGAGGGACATTACCACTAATGAAAAGAAAACTCAGTTTCAGGCATTCATCCTCCAAAGCAGCATACCTAGCTAATTTGACCTCTGGAAAGCACACTTTTAGTATTTGTACAAAGTGAATATGGACATTTTTGTGGCTTTTTCAAACACAGACAAGAATTTGCTCAGTGAAGAAAAAAGGAAAAAGAAAAGAAAATCAGCAGGATGTATGATAGCCACCAGACTCTTAAATGATAATAGGAGAACAATATAAGGGTTGAACGTGCAACCAGGGTGGAACATTGCGGAAAAAAAAGTAGTTCCCAAAAAATGCTTATGTAGCCTGCGCCAGGTCAGGGGTTAAACTTGCACTCTCAACAACAGACCTCGTTTCCCAGATCTTGGCTTAGCACGATTCTCAGAAAAACGCTTGCACTTCGCTTTTCTTTTATGCAGACACTCTCTGGTGCTGCCTGCTATGGGCTGAGGTTATGTGTGCTTTGTTCCAAATCAATATGTGGTCCCTCTGATTCCCACACAACGTCCCCACTCCCCACCCTGGGCACCAGTCAGCATAACCCAACCTGACCGACCCTTCCAAGTAATGGTGCCCTCTGACCTCTGTCATGCTAAACTGGCTTTCCGCTCAACATCAGTGTAACTGTAGATTAAGTGGACAGGAAAAAAGAGTCATTTTTGAGCTTTGCTGGTAAGCGGATAGGCTTTTGATTTTAGTAGCTTGTTGCTATTTATGTTTGTCCATATGAACCAATTCTATCTTTTGTTTGATGTTTGTCCAAATGAACAACTAGGTTTATGTCAGGAGGAGTAGATGTCTTTATAAGGTCATCCATCACAGTTTAGGAAAATATAACAAGTGGCCCCCCATGGTTGTCACAGTCAAGGCGTCAAAACCAGGTACTATAGCCTCACATTATATTTACATTGAATATCTTTGTTGTCAGTTGAAAAATGTGTTAATCTGACGTAGCAAACAAATAAATCAAGATAAAAGTTGAACAAAGAACAGTTTGTGCATGGGCATAATCATTGGGGGGGTTTTTTCTATCGTGATTCGTGAAACATTCTGTGGTTCAAAATGACAAGATGACATGTCTGTGTTTGCACGCAGGGTTCAACAAGTCCTACTACAAAGTGACCTCGTTAAAAAGTAACCCAATCTTACGCTGGGACTTATGTCAACTCAGACTCCAAACACGCAGACGTAATGACCAACAAACAAAGGATCATTGCTCTCTGTTGCGCAATAGCGGTCGTCTCTCTCTCTCCCCTCGTCAGCAAGACTGAGGTCTGAGTTTGAGTTCCTTGCTGAACGTTATTGACACATCACAATCACGTTGTCACGTCAGCCTCTCTCTGGCTCATGATCTGATGTAGCAACGTAAATCATGTTTAAGCCTGTGATGAACTGTAGCCTATGTTTCAACATTGTTATTATTATTACGTTTTACTTTTTTGTTGTCATTTTGACTTTATAGTTTTTAAAGTTTGCTTGAGCCAGCTGAAATGTTGAAAGCGTCTCTGTAAAGCAAGGCAGAAGAACTGGGAGCTACTTCAAACGCCACTTAATGCCTCTTTAAGAGGGCATAATGAGTGGGTGTTGTGTCAATTTGAGATGCTTTGAGACTAGATACACATTGTCCAGAACATGTTGTCTTTGTCACCGATCCAAGCACCCTGACATAAATCGTAATCCTCATATAAAAATGAAATTGACTTGGGTTGGGCTGATGCGTTAATCTTCATAACAGCATACTCGCGAGTCCTCCGCACAACCAAACAACATGAGTTACGACCACCGCCAACTCGAGGGACATTCCTGCTCCTACCACATGAAAACGATCAGGCCTCCGAAAACAAGACACATTTGAGCTTTTCCTGCCTGTGAAACCCCCCCCCCCCCCCCCCACACACACACACACACACACACATACACACACCCTCCCACACACACACTCACACACCCCCGCGCCCCTCTACCTGTTTGGCGTGGAAGTCTCCGTTCTTGTCACAGTTGGGGATGGGGATGGTGTAGAGGTCCTCGTGCGTGCGGGTGTTGGACACGAGCCGGTCCAGGGCTCTCTGGAGCTCGGCGCGGCACGGGGCCTGCGTGGGGTGGACAGGACAGGACAGGACAGGACAGGTCACTCTCAGGAGGGTCGTCACAGTGGTGAGCAGAGAGCAGAAGCACACACACACACACACACACACACACACACACAGACACACGCACGCACGCACACTCAGACACAAACAAACACACAGCACACTCACACCCATGTAGTCATTCACACTCTCTCACCTATTCCTCACTGCCAAACACACACACACGCACACACACACACAAACCTTCTCTACACACACAAACCTTCTCTACACACACACACACACACAGAGAGTGGGGGGAAACGCCAGTGAACGAAGCCATGTTGTAAACACATGCCGCCCGTGCCAAGCAGTGGGAGCTTGATGGGGTAACCATCAGACATTAAACCATTAGCAAATAATGGAGAGAGAACTATTTGGTTGAACACAAACAGCTGATCCCCCACTGCGTGCGCTAGGCGACATGTTCCTCCAGCGCCATTCCCCGCCCCGCGTTCATTTGATTTTACGAACCCTGTCAATCAACACAATGTTCCCAGTCGACCTCTGATACACCCAGAACCCCCCTTTGCTTTAACGACACAACTTAACCACGCTTCAGCCTGTAACATAATATACAAGCGACGACACGTAACAAACCACTTCCCCCCCAGACTAGCCCTCTTCTCCGTGTTGGCCGACATGTTTTTTGCTATGTAAACCCCTGTTTAACAACGCATGGCTACAAGGGCTCGTATTTATTTGCCCAGTAAAATGGCAGGCGCTCAGGGGCCCGTTAACCCCGTAAAAGAAGTGGTGCCCGCGCCTTCAGCCCCGCGTTGTTTGCACAGTGTTTTCCAGCGGCAATTAGGTGATTATTGGGGCCAAAAATGTTTTGGAGGAGGTCAAGAGGGGTGAAAGGAGTGATGAGGAGAGGAAGAGAGGGAAGGAGAGGAGAAGGGTGTGAGAGGGAGGAGGAGGAGGGGAGAGGGAGTGGGTGAGAGAGGGAGTGGGTGAGAGAGGGAGGGATGGATGGAGGGAGGGTTCTAGAACTCACCAGGGCGGCCTTGGGGTCCTCGCGGGCGCTGTTGCTCCTCTGGTTGGTGGACTTGCCGTTATGGCGGGAGGCCAGATTCTTCTGGATGCAGCGCTTGTCCTGGAGGCTGCAGCGGATGTTGCTGTTGTTGGGGTGGTCAGGGATGACGCTCTCTTCCCCCGATCTCTCTATGGCTGAGGACAAACAGAGGAGGGGCGGGGAGGGATGGGGGGTTTGGAGTGGACATGAAGAAACAAGGTCAGTACCCAAGAAGGGGCATCTGAGCCAAGGGGCAGTGACCACACTGGGGGGTTCACTCCAAAAGACGTGCGTCACAGACGAGCAAGCAATGGCGTCAAATGTGTCTCTATACTTTTGATTGTGATTGTATTGTGATAGAAATGTTCATTTTTCACATGTTCATTTGTTTAACTCTGAGGAATGTGGCCTCCGCTGGCTTCCATTAGCAGTGAGAGTGAGGGCATTTCAGCCAAAGACAAGAAGAGACGGGCAGTCCTGGCACAGAGATATGGGCATTGGGCAGCCCTGGCACAGAGCGCTTGGGTTGAAAAGGGGGGAAGAAAAAGAGATATTTCACAGGTGCCCTCATTTACAGGGAGAAAAACGAGCGACCTATAAAAAGAGCCCGACAGTAAGTGGCACCAGGGGAATCGTCTGCAATTTCCCCAATCTGGAGCCAAACCACCATCGCCACCACGGTCGCTCTCGGGCTAAGACCACATTTGGCGCGACTGCTTTTTTTATATTATTATGGTGATCCCCGTCCAAATTGATTTTACTGGGACGTTCGGTCAGAGGCATGGCTGTTCCTGACCAATCGCTTCGGCTAACTACAGCTCTTTTGCTTCCTCCGGGGCTTGTTAAAGAGGAGTCTGCCAGTCTCAATCCCACCCACACCACCACCACCACCCACTACCTTCACCTCCCTCTGAGCTGTTTTCACCTTACATCCATCCATCCACACACACACACTTATACACACACACACACACACACACACACAGAGAGACCACCACCACCTCCACCACTACCAGCCCTCAGGCAGCTGCTTCCTAAGGAAACATTCTTCGCTCTCGGAGGGAAACGCTCTCCGTGGAGGTCGTGGCGGAGGCAGCTACTAGGGCAGCTACCAAGGTGGCGGGCAGACCAGTGGACGGGGGGTGGGTGGTGTTGGGTGGTGTTGGGTGGTGTTGGTGGAGGTGGCTGAGGGGGGAAGACCACTGCTGTGTGTGTCCAGTCCTCAAAGCAGACCTCCTGGAGGCTTCTCAGGAGTGAGGGGGAGTGAAGGAGTAGGGGGAGAGAGAGAGAGAGAGAGAGAGAGAGAGAGAGAGAGAGAGAGAGAGAGAGAGAGAGAGAGAGAGAGAGAGAGAGAGAGAGAGAGAGAGAGAGAGAGAGAGAGAGAGAGTGTTTTCTCCTGCTGCTCCCCTGTACTGGGTTTGACTCATTTGGGTTACGTTAAAAGTGGGCAGCAGAGTGGCGCCAGACGGAAAACACCACACAGACCCCCTCACCAGCCCCCCCTATCCCCCCCAACACACACACACACACACACACACACACACACACACACTCACACACACTTCCCACAACCCACCCCCTACCGCTCCTGCTGGATGACTTTCTCTTTCCAAATTGGCATAAATGTTTTTGCCCGTGCCCTGGCCTCGGGAGCCGAGAGGAAGAGGTGCCCGCTGCACGCTGGCACGCCACGGACCGGGCACATTCGGGAAATGTTGCGTGTTCAGCTGATAAGTAGCCCAGAAGCAGAACTGCCCAGTGCCCACACAACTGGCCACCTCTCTCTCTCTCTTTCTCTCTCTCTCTCTCTCTCTCTCTTTCTCTCTCTCGCTCTCTCTCTCTCGTGCGCGCGAGCCTGAATGCGCCAGTTCAGCCAAAGACCAGCTTGCACCAAAAGACAAAAGACAAAGCTTATGATATTAATACTCCAGTCACAAGGTGCTTCGCTTTACTGTATGTCCACGTACATTCCACGAGTCATCATGCGTGGTGATATCTCAGGATATCCCCACTCGCGCCAATTTACAGTTAGTAATCACTCTGCGTTTTGCATTGTATTGCATTAGCTTCAAAACCTTCATTAGCTTCCATGCACACCATTGACTTGCTTTGTCATAGCAAGTGGCACCACCGTGACTGTGTTACAGCAAGTCACACAAGTCAGATAACACAAGAGATACTGTATAAGTGGGTGGTTGGATACGACCTCGTTTTGATGTTAGAAGTCGTCACTGTTGGGAGATGGTCACACATGTTGAAGAAACAAGTTGTACAGCGACAGCGAATGCCACGTTCCGGTCAGAGACGTCGCAGGAGTCGGTCGGTAAACTTTGTGAACTCGAATTTGGTCGTGCACGTGTCTAACTCATATAACCCCCGTTTAGACGAATGACATGTTGCTCTGGGATTTTTAGCAACTGAAAACTCTTTATATTTTAAAATCTTCCAAAGTACATGTTATTAACTCGAACATTTCATTTGCCTTGATGGATAACCTCTTAGCTTGGGGTTCGGACAACAATAGCAGAGGACGTGCATTTTACGTAAGTTTTCTTTATTTGTTTCTTTTTGAAACATTATGGCCTGCAATTACTCCATGCATCACTCAATCTGTTCAATCAAGTGGTACAATGCTCCATGGCCTTGGCCGTGCGCTGTTCTCCTGTGCTCTTTAAGCAGCAGGTTTAATTGCAGCATTCAGCAGTGGACAGTTTTAATTATGGCGACCTTTAAGTCCTTATTTTGGAAGCTGGAGCTGTCATTTTGTAGCGCTGCTTTTTGACGGAGAGCGCCGTCTTTTTTTTTTTTTTTTTTTTTTCGCCCCAGGCCAGGGAGTTTCCCCTCCTGAGAAGGTTCACAGACGTGCCTTTCGTTCATAAACCTTGTTTGCACTTTTAGGGGATTTCTGCAGGCCCCGCCTCGCTCGCTCTCTCTCTCTAAACACCACTTGCTTTCGGAGTATCAGCTGGCCATTTTTTTTTCCCCCTGAAAGAAGCAGGAATTCTCTCAGACAGCCTCCCCGCCTGACTCCTGTTTTTTTTTTTCTTTTTTTGTTACCGTGTCCCAATTTCATGGCTTCTCCTCAGCGCTCTGTCGTTGATCTTTTGCCGAGGCGATTTCAAAGTGGGTCGAGTGGAGTGGAGTGGAGTGGAGGCTGATGGTGGTGGTGGTGTTGGGGAGGGGGGGGGGGGCGTGTCCTTTTTCGGGCAGCCATGTGGTCCTGTCCCGCGGGAGGAAGTGCTGCCGCTGCTCCGGTTTTTACGGGGAGGTTTTCGGGAGGCCACCGGGTCTCTCGCGGAACAGACCCCTTCGCTCGCGAAGCCGCAGCCTCCGGGCAGAGGCTCAGCAAATAAAGTGCGCCACATCTGAAGGGGCGAGCGTCAGCCAGCCCAGAGGGGAAAAAAAGGGGACATGGGCTCGTAATTGGGAAAACACCGCCTTTCATTTCATCCGACTTGGATGTTTTTCGGGGTCGAAGGATGTTTAGGCTACGGTCTGAACAGGTCCTGTCCAAAAAAAAAAAAAAAATCAATTCAAAAAGAATTCGTCGGGAGAGAGAAACACAACTCTATCTGGAGACCGACAGAGACACGTTGCTGCACAACGTCCTCAGACATCATCGCACAGAAACGTGTGCACAGTCGAGAGTTTAGGGAGCGAGAGAGCGGCGCTCTTCACCGCACGTCTGACTGTGCCAAGTGCCCGAAGGCCCAAATGACAAGGTGCTCTTGTGCACTAAACTGCCACTAGCCACAAAACAGATGGAACGGGAAAAGGCGAGACAAAGGGTTTATGTTTCCCCCGTCGTATAACTTTATCTCTTGCACAAGACCACAAAAGTGCATAATTACAAATGCTGGTTTTCTTTTAACAGATAGGCCCGGGTGTCGCTGAGACAATGGGAAAGGCTGTTTCGCTGTTGGGCCTTGAATGTTTGTCTTGTTGCAATGAAATGTGTCTGCCTTCACAAAGAGTTGAGAACATTCTTAGCTGAGCCAAAATGTTTACCGTTTAAGTATCATGCAACCTTAGTGAAACATTGAATATTCAGAGATTCAGACCTCCAAAATGACTTGGACGCAAAGTCAGCTCGGATTTCACGGAGACTCGTGAAGAACTTTTGTGCCCCGAGGTAGTCCTAGCTGACTTGACGTCACAGTTGTGCTCTCCAGCCACCCCTTGCAATAACTCAACAAGAGGCAAACCTCACACTAATTACAAATGGGTGTCGCTGAGGAATCGCTCTCCATTGGCCAGAGACCAGTGGTCCTGTTTGGGGGGGGGGGGGGGGGGGGGGGGTTCCACTCCGAACAGAAGAGACGTTGCCATGTCTTCAGTTGCCCTTTACTCTCCTGAGGTTCACCTGGAATGGCTGTTGCCAGGTACAAGCAGGAGGGCGGACTTTGTCGTGGGTTGATGGGAAGGAAGGGCAAACTCCTTAAAGAGGAGTCGTGTAGCATCCCCCCCCCCCCCCCCCCCCCCCACCCATTTTTGTGTAGGCTGATCCAGTCTTTTTTCTGTTTGGGTCCATTTAACATTCCAAGATTCTTTCCAAAAAAAAACAGACAACATTAATGTAATGCTGTGTCCTTGCAGCTGTCAAATCATCAAACTCGTCATAGCAAGGACATAATGAAAAGATCTAACGAGTGCTATAATTATACAACTAAATAGTATCAATGAACATACTGTACCCTATATCATAATAAATCAAAACGTTTAGCAAAGCAGCCTTCATTCATAAGAATATGACGTGAGTATAGCAAAGTCCCTCATCTATTCACACACTACAACATTTCACTGAAGCCTGGTAGTCCAAAATAGCCGGCAGGAATATGCAATGTCTGCAAATATGAATAATCCATGACATATCAAGTATAGTTTCAAGGCAGGGGCATTGGGTTTGTGTGGTCCATTTAAAGGTAGAGTCAGCTATTCTGGTGAAAGGTTGATATGTGAGCTCAATGGCCAATCAAATTGCACCATTCCCTTCTGTGCTCCTGAAGCAATGTGTTGATTGGGTGGAATTGTTCATGCCTTGTGTTGATTGGTTGGATGTGTTTACCGACTTGGCCCCAGACACTGTTTATTTCCCATTTGCTGAGCCAGGACTGTCCATGACCACAGTAGACAGAGAACAGAAAAGACCACCAGGAACTAGTGGAGTTTTGCATGTGACCAAAGTGTGTAGAATAATAAAAGGTATAGAATTTGATACCATCAAGCATATAGAATTCTAAAACATTACCCTACAAGTAATTAAATGGTGACAGAGAAAAGGAGGGATGGGTAGCTTTGTGTAACATGTGCTTGTATTTCAATCCACAGCATTTTCAGTTGGCCCACATCAAGGTCTCTCTTGAAGAAAACAGGGAAGTCAGAAAAAAAAACAAGGACATGTTATGTGTGCTCACTGTTGTCCTAAAAACCCCTCAGCCCCTTTTTCTAAAAAATCAGGGCCCCTTATTTTTCTGTGATTTATTTTCTTCTGTTTTGTTGTTGTTGTTGTTGAGGGTTTTTTTTTTCGCAAAGGGGTCCAGGCTGGTTTATGGCGTCCGCCGTTCGAAAAAGCTCGTCCAGCGCCGGTCCCCGCACCACATGGGTCCAGCGCTGTCTTGGGGAGTGGTAATAACTTAATCGTATTTACCACCGCCACAACTCCAGCTGTAAAAATGGGAGGCCTGCCCAAGACAAGCAAACAACAAGAACAGCTCCGGAAAAAGGGCCAGCAACAAGACGCTCTCTCCAGTGATTGCTCCCTCCTCTCTCGTCGAAGAGGGGAAATTGTTTTTTGTTGTTTTTGTTTTTTTTTTCTTTTCCTTTTGGAGTAGATGGATAGAGATGGATTGGGCCCCAGATGAATCACCCCGCTATGATTTCTGATGGCAAGTCTGAGTAATTATGCTCATCACACTATTTAAACTGATGAATTGTGTTATGAATGCTTGTTGTTTGTGTTTCGGAGGACCCACCGCTGTCAAAGATTTTTTCCTTCGCAATGAACTATGAGTCTCATTACTAACTCTTTCTCTCTCTCTCTCTCTCTCTCTCTCTCTCTCTCTCTCTCTCTCTCTCTCGTCTTCCCCTACAAACTCCTTTCACTAGAACTATGAGTCCCATTACTACTAACTCACTCACTCTCTCTCTCTCTCTCTCCCTCTCTCTTTCCTTCTCCTTCTCTTGTCTCCCCCTACACACTCCTTTCACTAGAAGGTCACTTGTCCTCACCGTGAGTTCAACCCTGCAGGGACGACTTGTCCCAACACGCCTTGGGTGTTTAGCGAAAATGCCTTTGTGTGTTTGTTTTTGTTTATTAATCCTCTCACACAACTCCCTGTGGAGTGGGCCCTGACTGAAGGGGAACACGACTTTTCAAAACCAATCAAAACGCACCTATGAAACGAAGTGCAATAGCTCGCAGCTTTTGTCTGCCTTTGATGTGCTCGGGTCTTATCGGAGTGTTCAGCAAGCCCTATTGTCAGCCCTGAGAGCGGTGGATAAGTTTGCTGTTATTTACATAAATTACCATCCAAACCTAGCAACCGACCTCCCCCTTACACAAACACACACACTCACACACACACACACACACACAAAGCACACACGCATAACTACATTTCCATTTCGTTAGATGAAATCAACAAAATGACCTCGAACAGGATCACGGAAAGTGGGGAAGCGGAGCTGAGGGGGGAGTGTGGTCAGCAGTTTTCGCACGACAAGCAAACACACTTCTGGAGACATCTGAAGTTCGCATGAGACGAACGACACACACACACACACACACATACACACGCATGCAATCACGACCACACACACACGCATGCATGCACACACGGACCGCATGACCACACACTCACACACACACACATGTATGCACGCATGCACACACATGCACGCACGCACACTCACTCTCTCACTCACGCACCTTCAGCCAGAGGCCAAGAAACATTGGTCTTTATCTGCGTATCTCCCATTACCCCGACGTCTGTTTCTCCTTGATACCACGCGCTGCTGCACGCCTACAGACAGTCTACGCTCGACAAAATCTGTCGACTTGTTTGTTCTTTTCTATTATCTTTCTCACTTTCTGTTTATTGCCCCCCCCTCCTTCATTCTCCCATCTCTATTTATAACCGTGCTGTTCCCTGTTGCTAGGACTGAGATGGGACTTGAACCTGAAAGTGACTGAAAGAGAGCGAGAGGGAGACTCGGTTTAATAATGAATAAAGCCGGCGAGGGCAAAAAAAGAGAAAGAAACCGCATTTGTGTGTCTCTCTCTCTCTCTCCGTCTTCAGCTTTCTCTCTCCCTCGCTCTTTCTGTCCTTTCCTGTCTCCCTTCCTCTGATCCGAGGCGCTCATAAACTGACACATGATGAATGTTGATAGCAGACATCAAATCCAGATCAGATGCAAATCCTCCATTGTGTTTTGTTTTGCTCTGTTCTGAGGCGATCGGAGGATTTGGGGGGGTGGGGGGGGTTGAGGGGTGTTGTATTGTGTTGCGTTGTATATGTTCGGTCCAATCAGTCCGCTACACAAATCTCCTCACTGTGTTCTGCTAGTGTTACAGCAACGTTGCCAGGATGCTGTCAGCAGAGCGCTGCTCCGCCAGGCCGTTTCGGAGCTTGCGTCGATTGGATGCAGACGTGGGCCTGGGTGAGGAGAGGGAAGATGGATCGGCAAACGGGCGTGCTGGGTAGGGTTGGGGTGAGGGTGGTGTGTGTGTGTGTGTGTGTTGGGGGGGGGGTAGTGTTACGGGCCGGTGGTGGGCTGCGGGGTTTGAGTTGGGGCAGAGGTGGTGGTGCTGGGGGTGGGGGAGGTACCCCAAGTTGGATCAGTTAGAGTCTCTGATACTGCGAAAACCCTCTGCATTTCGAGGAATTGTTGGGAAGCACGTCCAGGGCTGCCAAAGGCACCACCCCTAACTGAACCCAACCCTCCCCTCAGCCCCATCACCACCACCACCACCACCTCTCCACCCACCCCCTCCAATAGCCCCAACTTTCCACCTCCACCCCACGTCACTCTTTTTATCTTTCTTCCATCTCCCTC
>NC_084994.1:40693333-40695833 GCF_963854185.1 Sardina pilchardus
CTCTGATTCCAGTTAGTCACGCCATGTGCTGGGGCTAACCTAGCCTCGGCCTCGCGGCACGGCGCACGCACCTCACAGCACACAGAGAGAGGCTCGGCGGCGGCACCACTGGCCCTCTCGCGTCGGAGCTCTGGCAGCAAGCACAGCGATGAGCTCACCGGACGAAAGCTGGCAGGAGCACTCTCCGCTCCGAATGGGGGGTAGGGGTGTAGGGGTGTAAGGGTGGGATGGGGTGGATTTGGGGGTGGGAGAAGGGTGGGGGTGGGGTGGCAGTATATCTTGGGCTCGGGGAAACAGCTGCACCCGTTGGGAAGCACCATCCATCTGCGTCGCGGAATGAAAATGTCAGTCGAAGGAACCGGGACACCGGGACACTGTCGGAGCAGCGCGGAGACGGTGTTTTCGGGGGGGAGAGCGGGATAATCACAGTGATTTATTTGTTTAACGTTTACATTAACATCTTGCTCGTTTGCTGGACACTCTCCCCACAGAGCTACTGACAAGTATGATAAATGTTCGCAATCACGACTGGCTGGCCCGGGGAAAAAAAAAACTGCCATGAAAAAAAAGAAAACATTCGCTTCGATGTCCACCCCAAGAAAACATGATGAATATACTATTATCTTGCTGTCTTTTGTTTGTTATTGTTTTTGATAAACAGACGTCAGCGTTGTCTACTCTGCTTCCAGAGTGCATTGGACGTGCATTGGACGTGCATTGGACAGAGAGAGAAAGAGAAAGAGAAAAAGGGAGGGGGAGAGAGGGAGAGAGAGCACATGGACCTTGAGCTCTCCATCTCGGGCTCTCAGTGTTTAATGCGTAGTGCTGGCCGAGCCAACCTGTGTCAAAGCCTCCCTCTCCAGAGGGCAGTGCACGCAGGGATGGACACCAGAGTGAAACCATATGTGCCTCAGACAGCTGCAACGGGGAGGCAAATAAAACACAGGAGCGAGGGAGAGAGAAAGAGAGAGAGAGAGAAAGAAAGAGAGAGGTAGAGTAAGTGAGAGAGAGAGAGAGAAACAAAGAGAGGACAGGAAAGACTAAGAGTGTGCAAGCGAGAGAAAAAAATGGTTAAGACGCATAAAAAAACCCAAATAAAAACGCCAATGAGAGATAATGCTCGATGAAAACCATAGCAAACGCCTGCGCCGAGGAGAAATTGGAGAAGACAAGAGGCGAAGCTGGGTCCACATGCATGCTGTGAATGGGCCCTCGACAGGTCTTGGAACGAGGGAAAGAGAGAGAGAGGGAGGGAAGAAGAGAGAGAGAAAGTGACATGTTCATTAGAGAGCACTGGACAGACACAGAAGTGTTGGGGAGAGGCTGACAACTCTCTCTCTCTTTCCTCTAACTTTCCCTCTCTCTCTCCCTCTTTCTCTCTCTCTCTCCCTCCCTCTCTCTCTCTCTCTAAGTGCAGGCTATAGAGACTGGACACAATGAAACCGCAGGCTGCAGCTTCCCTCAAAAGGGCCGGCGCGATTAAACCCTCCCAGAGAGAAAGCGAAGGAGAGGGAGAGGGAGAGAGAAAGAGTGTGTGTCGGCAGCGCAGCGCGAGACTATTATGAGACGATTATGGGATGGAAATCTTTACGCCGGCGAGCGGTGAGATACTAGGGGTGTTTCAGAGGTCCGCAAGACGCCCCACTGAGAAAGCAGGGTACATCAGCTGAAATCCAGCCAGTGGGCATTCCAGTTCCACTCTCCAGAGTCATGCTGATTATGAGGGGGAAAAGTTGGCTAATCCGACTGAAATGGGGTAATGCATGTATATACATATATACATCTGAAGCATACTTCAATAGAATGAGAAACATGTATAATATGCTTACAATGGACGAGACAGCAACTGCATAGGGCATATGCATACATATTCATTCAGAGAGATTCATTCATTCAATAATTGATTGATTGATAGATTGATTGATTGATTGATTGATTGATTGATTGATTGATTGATTGGTTGATTAATTAAGTGTATCTGTGAGAGGTATATGTCAGGCTCCTGTCGCCCCGATGTCTATCACGTCCCGGTGTGTGTGTGTGTGTGTGTGTGTGTGGAGACAGGCCTGAACAACCTTCTCCTGCCCCACATACACCACCAACCACGCACACCATGACACAGCACTTCTGCCTGCACACAGACGCACGCACACATACACACACACACAGCCTTTCATAAGCACACACAAACCCACACTCATGCAAGTAGACATGTACACGCAAGCACACTTACATTGATGCTGATTCATTCATATCCTCATACACAGTCATATCTCTCTCTCTCTCTCTCTCTCTTTGCACACACACACACACACACACACATTGAGCCTGTGTGTTGCCCCCCAGAGGAGTGATTGCCCTCAGGGCCCAGGGCTCCATTCCGAGGGTGCTCCACAGTAGCTCACTGAGCACCAGCCCACGGCTCTCCCTCACTCTCCACACCTCCACCGCTCCCTCTCTATCCCTCTCTTTCTCTTCTCTCTATCTCTCCCTCTTTCAT
>NC_084994.1:40703333-40720833 GCF_963854185.1 Sardina pilchardus
CTGCTAGTAATAATCGGAGGCTGTGATACATGTAAACGGGAATATAAGTTCTATCAACAACTCATGTCAACCCCATAATCACAATATTGCCATATTCTGAATGAAGGCCAATAGTCAGAATGTTAATGTTATGTAAACATAGTCGATGTTTGTCGGATTCCGCATAGCCAAAGTCAAGGTGCGTCAGAACGTCCAATAAAACCCGCGGCTTGAGTTAGTGCGTCAGCAAACAGATGCCTCCACTAACTCATGTTCAAGCTCCCACTGTGAGTGTGGCTGTGGGCCTTGTGATGGTTTGCGTTTGTTTTACGACACCACTGGTCATCTGGCATGGGCAATACCAAGACAGGTGTAAAATAGAGGAGGCTTCAAAAGCAATAAATCGACAAACAGAAGAGTAGAGCCATGATGGGTGCTGTTTCACACACACACACACACACACACACATACACACACACACACACACACACCACACACACACACACACACACACACACACACACATACACACACACAGAGAGAGAGAGAGAGAGAGAGAGAGAGAGAAAGATGCAACTGGTATAGGGGAGTAGGAGCCTTTATTATGTGTGTGGGGGGGGGGGGGAACTAGAAATTCTTCCACTGCGGGAAATGGCGACTAAAGCCTCATATGAATAATGCTGGCAGGTCATATACAATAGTCATATTTCAAACAAGATCCAGTGTGCCAGACATCTGGCTGATAATGTTATGGTATGGTCTGTATATGGTGTGTGTATGTTTGAGTGTGTGTGTGTGTGCCTGCGTGCGTGCGTGCGTGCGTGCGTGCGTGTGTGTGTGTTTGCATGTGCGTGCTTGTTTGTGTGCGTGCGTATGTGCATGCATGTGCTTAAGTAGTTCATCCTGAATACTCATTAATGACTGAAGATCCGTCTGGTAAGTATCAAGGCCACATGTGAATTTGTGCTCTGTACGAGCTATCAGTATCAGACACTGATGCATTATACCTCTGTGTCTATGTCTGCAACTGAACATTATCTATACATTGATACATTATTTCTTTGAACTTGCCTTAGCAGTAATCTGAAAAATGAATCAAAATGAATTGAACGCTTTCGCTAAAATCTTATATAATAAATTCAGTCTTTGTCTTAATATGGGTAATGCAAAATATGCCTGCACGATATTCTGCCCCACTACCTGTCAACATTTACATCAACATTATAATCTCATCTCTCCACATCTTATCATACACGACACAAAGCTCTTTCCCCCCTGATTTGCGCCATGTATAAAAAGTCAGATCAAACCGAGTGTCTCGTTGTTGTTAACCTGGCGGCGGAGGGCTGTCTCCACTAACAGAACAGTGCAGGTGGGATGTGTGTGTGTGTGTGTGTGTGTGTGTGTGTGTGTGTGTGTGTGTGTGTGTGTGTGTGTGTGAGAAAGGAACCCAAGCCGTCACAGGACGTGGAGCAGGGAGCCCATGAAGGTGCTGAATCGGCTGCCGGAGTCCACCCTGGTCTTCTCGCTGTCGGAGAGGCGCAGGAACACCTGGTCCCCTTTGGCCAGCTGCAGAAGGGCGCTTCCGTGGGCCGAGTCGGTGGCGAGCATGTCCACAGCGACCGCTGTCGCCACCACCTGGAGAGAGAGAGGAACTGCACGTTTTGCTATACGCCCCCTTACAAGCCATCTGAAATCAGTTATGAAACAAACCCACACATCCAATCATATCCCATATTAATTATGGTCTAAAAGGGGACAGATGGATCATGTACAGCCAGACAAGTCACCAAATGGCTTGTTGTGTTATGTGCTGCCAATGAATCCCACATTTTTCAAACACCAAACCACCCCATTTATTGTCAAAGCCAATTATTTTAATGATGACATTGATGATGACAAATCATACCCTAGTACCCTTGACAATCATTCTGTAATTTGTAATATGGGATAATCATACAGTGTCCTTATCAAGGCAGTGGCTTAAACAGCACCAACTAATTAGATTCAAGATTATGTTCAAGTTTGCTACATTCAACCGATTGATTGGCTGTTGAGTTTAATGCAATGTAACCACATGCTATAAGGGATCTAGATGTGGGGCCATACTGTATATGATCTCGAACCTCGACAGAACAACACAAACTCTCTGATGCTCATCTGCACTATCGGTTCCTGATTGCTCTCGTTGCAGTAACAGTGGAGGAATTTCCCTTTTTGTCCATTTCCGACATACTGGGATACATACTGTATGTGTTGCATAACAAGGTGTACCTAATTCAGCTAAAACCACCAAAACAAGGCTCATGCTCCTACCTGCAAAAGCGGGTAACACTTTATAATAACTACACACAATTCATCATCTATTAAGCATTTGTTAACTATTAGTTAATGGTTTGTTCATCATTAGTAATTTATTTTTCATGCACAATTTATCATCACTTAAGCATTTATTCACAAAGTTATGATTGGTTTGTTCATAGTGAATAAGACTATTTCTAAAATATGTAGAAATTGTTGCTAATACTTCATATAACATGCTATAACATTTTGTTAATGAAATACTATTCATTATTAACAGTTGTTACATACGCACTAATGATTAGTAAGGATGTGAATACATGTTTTATAAACCACTTCCTAATACTATAATTCATGATTAACTCAGGAGTTACAAGTGGCTAGTTAATGATTTTTGTGAGCTCATCTAAAGGACTTTTTATGCCTTGCTACTGCAAATGCTTTGCAAATAAGTTGTAAATACTACATTCACATTCATTCATTAAGCTGACAATTTTATCCAGAGCGACATGCACATGTCAATTAAATTAAACACAACCGCAGAAGGTGGGATTCGAACCCCCAACTGAGCAGGTGACATAATGATGACGATGCTCCTTAACCACTACACTACCTCTCCTACTATTCTGAACATAGATGGGATCTACTTTTACTTGTTTTCAGAGGACTACTTTCCTGTTATGCGTATGACTACATTTGATGTAGCACTAAGCAGCGCATTGATACAAGTTAGAGACTTAAAGAATACAAGTAAATAATTGACTGACATACTGAAGTTAAGTTAATCAAGTAAAATCATTGTCACTTTACTCTGGTGTTTATGGATTGTTTGTTGTGAAGTGAAGAACATAACATCCGCTCAGTTAAAAACACAAATAACTATTTATAGCCACAACAGCCATGGGCAGGGGTAGTGTAGTGGATAAGGCATTGGGCTAGCATGCTGCAAGTCTAAGAATCAGGGGTCCAATCCCGGGGTGCCACCATTGTGGCCTTGCTCTTTAATTTCATTGATAGTGTAAGTCTTTTTGGATGAAAGTGTCTGCTAAATGTATAAATGCAACTGTAACCTTTATAACTCATTTGTAAATATGTAGCAAGGCATATACAGTCCTCACTTTAGATGAGCTCACAAAAATAGTTAACTAACCACTTGTAACTCCTGAGTTAATCATGAACTACAATATGAGAATTAACATAGGAGTAATACTTAACAAATGATTATCAAAGCATTTACTAATAGTTTGTAACTGGTTCATAATAGGGAGATGATTTCATTTATAAATGGTTGTTTCATTATTTATAAGGTATAAACCATGTGTTTACACACATTTGTTTGATTTACTATGAACAAACCATTCATAACTTTGTGAACTAATGCTTTACTGATGATTAATTATGCATGAACAATAAATTACTAATGATGAACAAACCATTAACTAATAAGTAACAAATGCTTAATAAATGATGAATTGTGTGTAGTTATTATAAAGTGTTACCCCTTTTTTTCCGCAGTAAGTGGATTTCTGGAAGTCTCCAAGCTCACCTTGTCACCCGACACCAGCTCCACCTGAAGGCGCTGCCAGCCCTTGAGGATGTTGAAGCTGAATTGGTAGACGCCGGCCTGGGGGCTGGTGAACTTCCCCGTCGCCGCGTCGTAGGCCCCGCCGACATTCATCACCACGTCGGTGAACTTCAGCACGTCGTCCCTGCTGAACTCCTGCGTCAGCGCCGCGTAAAAGGCCACCGCTCCAGGTGGCCCCCGGGGGCCTACCTTTCCTGGGGGCCCGGCGGGGCCCGCTGGGCCTCCAGCACCAGAACCTCCAGAGGAGAGGGGGATGACGATCCCGTTGGCGCCCAGGCTGTGAGAGCCTCCCCCGGGCTGGTACGGGTCGCAGACCAGCCGGCAGGTTCCCGGGTAGGTCTGCGCGCTGAGTCCAGCGAAGCAGGCGTACGCCAGGGTGAGGACGCCCAGGGCGAGTGTTGTGCCGTGTGCGGCCATGTTAGCTCAGTGCCCGCTAATGTCAGTCAAAAGCCACAGCTATGGAGGGAGTGCTGTGTCCATCTGTGTGTTTAGTTGTCTTCACAGTCAGTGACCTCTGTACCTGGAATTTACGTGTACAGAGGGGGAGGTGTGTGTGTGTGTGTGTGTGTGTGTGTGTGTGTGTGTGTGTGTGTGTGTGTGTGTGTGTGTGTGTGTGAATGTGTGTGTGTGTGTGTGTGTGTGTGTGTGTGTGTGTGTGTGTGTGTGTGTGTGTGTGTGTGTGTGTGTGTGAATGAGTGTGTGTGTGTGTGTGTGTGTGTGTGTGTGTGTGTGTGAGTGTGAGTGTGAGTGTGAGTGTGAGTGTGAGTGTGTGTGTGTGTGTGTGTGTGTGTGTGAGTGGGGGGTCAATATCTATTTTCCGCTGCTGTAATTTCCGGTAAGTTGGAAATACAGGTTGACTAGGTTTGATCTGTTTGTTTACCATTACATTTGGTGATATCTAAGAACGTTCTAAGAATGCTCCTAAGCAGATCTTAGCACTTAAGAGCTTCTTGACGAATCTGGGAAACACGACCAAGATCAGTGAGATATAATTATATATAACATATTATAGTTACCTACTTTTGTTAATTTAATTTAGCCTGGGTGATCCTAGACAAATCTGTGAGCATTCGAATGAGCTCTGCAGATCTGTCTAGCTACCCTCTTACTCAAAGCCATTTTCACTTGAGAAAATCACTAAAGAAACCAGAAGTGAAATTAAATTTGATTTGATGTACCTATTTCACAGCTGGAAATCCCCATATTATGCCGCTTGGAAACTGAAAGCGAATTGACGGTGCCCAGATCAATTCTCAGTTGAGAATCAGTTCTGTGTCAGTCAGGCTAAACTGATTAGTTATGGCTTGCCATTTAAGATATAAAATTAATAGCTACAAATGTAATAATATTAAATACATAGCATAAATAGTAGTGCAATTTGGCCTAGGGACACTTTGCTAATTTCCAAGGGACATACTTAGTGAAATGAGACAAAATAACTATACGTGTGTTGTACATTGCGCATAGACCGTTGAGGCCTGTGCGCAATTTGCGATGACGTGCACCGTAGGCATCAGAGGTCACACTTTAGCAGTATAGCATCTGGCCACCAGAGGGTGTTCGGGGTCTACTACTTGACAGGATACACCTGCCACTGAGTTTTGTTCTTACAGTTTTTCACAATTGCTAGAACACCTTTCTCAGAACTCTTTACCTTTTTCTCAAAACTGTGAACACAAGAGTCATTTCTCAAACTACATTCTCAAAACCCTTCAATCTTGTTGCAAAACTGAACAATCACCTCAAAACACTTTTAACTTTGCTCAAAACTAACTAATGGTCTCAAATCATTGAACACATCAGGCAAAATTACACTCCTGCAGAGCAATGATAAGACAATACACCAAACAATGGAAGACACAGTTTTCAGGGCAGGGTTTATGGCTCCTGGAGGAATTGTATTCATTCTAAGTTGAAAAATAAAATATCACAATGAAAATAAAGAATAAGGACTTATATCACTCTCTACTCATATCCTCTAGCCTATATGAAGATATAAATCAATAGTTTTGTAAGTGAACAGAAAGACAGGCCGATACTGTACTGAATATGATTTGTACTGTGATGCCACAGACTCTGATAGTTCTCTAAGTATGCAATACTGTAATATTGTATTGTGCCTAAATTTAGACTTACTTGGACATACTGATAACTCAGCTCTTTCACTCTCTCAGAGTTGAGCTCAAAGGGTAGTACTGTAAGTGTGTAACAGTGGATGTTCAGTGATTACTGTACTGTATGATAATGGACATTTACGCTATTTCTCTTCTGTAGTCTGAATCTTTGGATTATTGACGCCACAGAGAAACCACTGATGTTGGGTTGGACCATGAAGTCCTGCTTCTCTCATTGGCATTCCATGAACCAGAACATGGTCAATGATTGTTGCCCAAATATCATAATTTACAGTATTGCAACTATTGGGACTCTCTGTCTTTCTCTTCATCCTCTTCCTCTTACCTGCACCCTCCTCTTCCTTGTACCCCACTTCTACTGTAACACACACTTGTTGTCCCCTGCGTCTCTGTCAACTCTGAACTGATTTATATTGGTTGTCACATCATTAGACAGAAGTGTTATCAATTTTGAGTGGTAGTGTTCAAATGGAGACAACTGTGCACTAATTGTGTTCAACTTCTGCGTTGTTTGGTTATCAATATAATTAAGAAGTGCATCAGAATGCACAATGTGTTCACAGTTTTGCAAAAAGGGTTAATGAGTTTGGTAAAATGGGTGAAAGTGGGTGAAAGTAGTCTATGGTTTTGCCAAAAAAGGGAATAATTCAATAAATGTGTTCAGGCATTTGAGAATTTGATTCAGAGAATGGGGTTTAGTGTTTGAGCAACTGTGAAAAACTGTAATAACACAAGGTGCAACAAGGGTTTTTTTCTTTCGTGTTATGAGAACATTACATTAACCATCACCATGTGAATGCAACGGGTTTTGTCTGATGGCACTGTTGCTGTTGGCTTAAAGAATCTCGAGGCCTCAAAGTCTGATGTCACCGCTGCGCGCACCGGGGCAGATCCAGCGGCAGTTTGAGTTCGAGCCATGACGTCGACTCCGTAAAGCGCTCCTCTGGCAGACAACGGAATCTCACCGCCTGTGAGTGTGGCTGTGGGCCTTGTGATGGTTTGCGTTTGTTTTACGACACCACTGGTCATCCGGCGTGGGCAATACCAAGACAGATGTAAAATAGAGGCTTCAAAAGCAATAAATCGACAAACAGAGGAGTAGAGCCATGATGGGTGCTGTTTCACACACACACACACACACACACACACACACACACACACACACACACACACACACACACAGAGAGAGAGAGAGAGAGAGAGAGAGAGAAAGAGATGCAACAGATAGGCCTATAGGGGAGTAGGAGCCTTTATTATGTGGGGGAAAAAAACTAGAAATTCTTCCACTGCGGGAAATGGCGGCTGCCTCATATGAATAATGCTGGCAGGTCATATACAATAGTCATATTTCAAACAAGATCCAGTGTGCCAAACATCTGGCTGATAATGTTATGGTATGGTCTGTATATTGTGTGTGTGTGTGTGTGTGTGTGTGTGTGTGTGTGTGTGTGTGTGTGTGTGTGTGTGTGTGTGTGTGTGTGTGTGTGTGCGTGCGTGCGTGCGTGCGTGCGTGCGTGCGTGCGTGCGTGTGTGTATGTGTGCATGCATGTGCTTAAAAGTAGTTCATCCTGAATACTCATTAATGACTGAAGATCCGTCTGGTAAGTATCAAGGCCACATGTGAATTTGTGCTCTGTACGAGCTATCAGTATCAGACACTGATGCATTATACTCTGTGTCTATGTCTGCAACTGAACATTATCTATACATTGATACATCATTTCTTTGAACTTGCCTTAGCAGTAATCTGAAAAATGAATCAAAATGAAATCAACGCTTTCGCTAAAATCTTATATAATAAATTCAGTCTTTGTCTTAATATGGGTAATGCAAAATATGCCTGCAGGATATTCTGCCCCACTACCTGTCAACATTTACATCAACATTATAATCTCATCTCTCCACATCTTATCATACACGACACAAAGCTCTTTCCCCCCCTGATTTGCGCCATGTATAAAAAGTCAGATCAAACCGAGTGTCTCGTTGTTGTTAATCTGGTGGAGGGCTGTCTCCACTAACAGAACAGTGCAGGTGGGATGTGTGTGTGTGTGTGTGTGTGTGTGTGTGTGTGTGTGTGTGTGTGTGTGAAAGGAACCCAAGCCGTCACAGGGCGTGAAGCAAGGAGCCCATGAAGGTGCTGAATCGGCTGTCGGAGTCCACCATGGTCTTGTCGCTGCCGGAGAGGCGCAGGAACACCTGGTCCCCTCTGGCCAGCTGCAGAAGGGCGCTTCCGTGGGCCGAGTCGGTGGCGAGCATGTCCACAGCGACCGCTGTCGCCACCACCTGGAGAGAGAGAGGAACTGCACGTTTTGCTATACGCCCCCTTACAAGCCATCTGAAATCATTTATGAAACAAACCCACACATCCAATCATATCCCATATTAATTATGGCCTAAAAGGGGACAGATGGATCATGTACAGTCAGACAAGTCACCAAATGGCTTGTTGTGTTATGTGCTGCCAATGAATCCCACATTTTTCAAACACCAAACCACCCCATTTATTGTCAAAGCCAATTATTATGATGACAAATTATACCCTACCCTTAACAATCATTCTGTAATTTGCAATGTGAGATAATCATACAGTGTCCTTATCAAGGCAGTGTCTTAAACAGCAGCAACTAATTAGATTCAAGATTATATTCAAGTTTGCTACATTCAACCGATTGATTGGCTGTTGAGTTTAATGCAATGCAACCACATGCTAAAGGATCTAGATGTGGGGCCATACTGTATATGATCTCGAACCTCGACAGAACAACACAAACTCTCTGATGCTCATCTGCACTATCTGTTCCTGATTGCTCTCGTTGCAGTAACAGTGGAGGAATGTCCCTTTTTGTCCATTTCCGACATACTGGGATACATACTGTATGTGTTGCATAACAAGGTGTACCTAATTCAGCTAAAACCACCAAAACAAGGCTCATGCTCCTACCTGCAAAAGCGATATTAGCGCAATACCAGGCATTCCAGCGCACATACAAAAGAGACAAATGGCCATCATTTTAACATGTTGTTCCTGAAACTGGTTCCTTAACTCTTGATACTGCCTCTTTGGGCAAAGCACAGCCTGACTCCATAATGTAGAGCACAGCTTAGGGCTTTTGTAATGAGCAAACACATCGTTTGAACTGTGAGTAACGCCAAGTGAACAGTTCGCAACTCTCTGGTTGAAATAGGAACAGTTTCTCTGTCCACATAGAATTGAGTCCACTATTGCACCACATGATTCCAATCTATTTGTAAAAACTGTATGGACCCTGTATGGTCAATAACTTGACTGCTTATACTAGGGTGACCAGATTGTGTCCTCTTTTTGGTTTGTGAAAAAGGGGACACAAGAGAAAACACTGTCTCAAAAGGCTATGTTGTATTCATTTGTGAACGACAGAGAGAAACAAGATCCAAATTCGCTGTCAACACGTTTGAGGCGCTAGAAGAACAACATCCTGGACAATGTTTAGGTCTCAAAAAAGGTCATTTCCTGAAAAAAGAGGATATCTTGTCACCTTAACTTATACAGAGCCCTGGCAATGTAAGTAGGACACAAAGATACAGAGAGTCAGGAGGGGTGTTATTTGATTGGCTGTTGAGTTTGAATATCCGCAGCCTTTCACAAAAACTGAACTGTTGACTCTTGACTGACCTTTCTTATCTAGATCCTAAACTTCCTTCACTGGTAAAATGAAAGTCAAAGAGGTAGTCACTACTCTCTGTCGATGCATTAAAAATACAGTTATTGGCTCACACTCACTGTTCCCAATTCACAACACTTTATCAAAACCTTTTTTTCCGCAGTAAGTGGATTTCTGGAAGTCTCCAAGCTCACCTTGTCACCCGACACCAGCTCCACCCGAATGCGCTGGCCGGCCTTGAGGATGTTGAAGCCGAATTGGTAGACGCCGGCCTGGGGGCTGGTGAACTTCCCCGTCGCCGCATCGTAGGCCCCGCCGACGTTCGTCACCACGTCGGTGAACTTCAGCACGGCGTCTCTGGTGAACTCCTGCGTCAGCGCCGCGTAAAAGGCCACCGTTCCGTCTCGGGCCCCCGCGCTCTGCCTGCCGGAGCCGGGCGGGCCAGGTGGCCCCCGGGGGCCTGTCTTTCCTGGGGGCCCGGCGGGGCCCGGTGGGCCCCCAGCACCAGAACCTCCAGAGGAGAGGGGGATGACGATCCCGTTGGCGCCCAGGCTGTGAGAGCCTCCCCCGTGCTGGTACGGGTCGCAGACCAGCCGGCAGGTTCCCGGGTAGGTCTGCGCGCTGAGTCCAGCGAAGCAGGCGTACGCCAGGGTGAGGACGCCCAGGGCGAGTGTTGTGCCGCGTGCGGCCATGTTAGCTCAGTGCCCGCTAATGTCAGTCAAAAGCCACAGCTATGGAGGGAGTGCTGTGTCCATCTGTGTGTTTAGTTGTCTTCACAGTCAGTGACCTCTGTACCTGGAATTTACGTGTACAGAGGGGGAGGTGTGTGTGTGTGTGTGTGTGTGTGTGTGTGTGTGTGTGTGTGTGTGTGTGTGTGTGTGTGTGTGTGTGTGAATGAGTGTGTGTGTGTGTGTGTGTGTGTGTGTGTGTGTGAGTGTGAGTGTGAGTGTGAGTGTGAGTGTGTGTGTGTGTGTGTGTGTGTGTGTGTGAGTGGGGGGTCAATATCTATTTTCCGCTGCTGTAATTTCCGGTAAGTTGGAAATACAGGTTGACTAGGTTTGATCTGTTTGTTTACCATTACATTTGGTGATATCTAAGAACGTTCTAAGAATGCTCCTAAGCAGATCTTAGCACTTAAGAGCTTCTTGACGAATCTGGGAAACACGACCAAGATCAGTGAGATATAATTATATATAATATATTATAGTTACCTACTTTTGTTAATTTAATTTAGCCTGGGTGATCCTAGACAAATCTGTGAGCATTCGAATGAGCTCTGCAGATCTGTCTAGCTACCCTCTTACTCAAAGCCATTTTCACTTGAGAAAATCACTAAAGAAACCAGAAGTGAAATTAAATTTGATTTGATGTACCTATTTCACAGCTGGAAATCCCCATATTATGCCGCTTGGAAACTGAAAGCGAATTGACGGTGCCCAGATCAATTCTCAGTTGAGAATCAGTTCTGTGTCAGTCAGGCTAAACTGATTAGTTATGGCTTGCCATTTAAGATATAAAATTAATAGCTACAAATGTAATAATATTAAATACATAGCATAAATAGTAGTGCAATTTGGCCTAGGGACACTTTGCTAATTTCCAAGGGACATACTTAGTGAAATGAGAAAAAATAACTATACAGTACGTGTGTTGTACATTGCGCCTAGACCGTTGAGGCCTGTGCGCAATTTGCGATGAACTCGCACCGTAGGCATCAGAGGTCACACTTTAGCAGTATAGCATCTGGCCACCAGAGGGTGTTCGGGGTCTACTACTTGACAGGATACACCTGCCACTGAGTTTTGTTCTTAATAACACAAGGTGCAACAAGGTTTTTTTTCTTTCGTGTTATGAGAACATTACATTAACCATCACCATGTGAATGCAACGGGTTTTGTCTGATGGCACTGTTGCTGTTGGCTTAAAGAACCTCGAGGCCTCGAAGTCTGATGTCACCGCTGCGCGCACCGGGGCAGATCCAGCGGCAGTTTGAGTTCGAGCCATGACGTCGACTCCGTAAAGCGCTCCTCTGGCAGACAGCGGAATCTCACCGCGTTGGCGCATTCACTCGGGAACAGGTGGACAACTGCAGAGGCAACGATGAAAGGTAGGCCCCGTCCGCACGCAGTCCTCATGAATTCACCTGCTTACCTTCGGTCCTTAGACTCGCGCTTGTCATAGCCAAAGCCATGCCCATGTTGAAAAGAGGTTGGATATGGATTTGGGAATTTTAGTGCATGCGACATTAATTAATTAGCGCGCCACACACGTCTCCATTAAACAGACTGTGATTATGAGGAAGGGTCATGGTTAGAGTAGCCTATTAGGCTATAACCTTCTACGTTCAGTGGAGATGGAAGTGAAACAAAGTATAACTTTGTTTCAAAGATATTTTATAGCCTACGCATAAGATACCACAGAATGCTCAAACTCCAATGAGTTGGTGATTGTAGGCTAGTTGACCTTACATTGATACTATTACTATCCATCTCGTGTTTGAATGACTATACTAAGATATCTGTTGTCTGAACCGTCGTTTTTGGATTGAATAGCTTGAACAGGAAATGTAACTTCTATTAATATCTCATGGTTGTTTTATTTGGGTGAGCTTCTGAGGTTGAGCGATGGACCGTTGAAAAGGTTTTTTTTCTCTCTCTCTCTCTCTCCATCCGTACTCATTGCCCTTAGCCTGCTGTTCAGTTGTAGATCAACTTCAGTTGTTAGTTCATGACAGGCACTTGTGCGATCCTGTGCCTGCAAAACTCATGATCTTAGTCCAGTCTCATGTTGGTGGGTCACTTTTCAGATTCTCCTACTCAAACAGTGGAGCGTGACGAAGACGCATGTCCAGGAGAGGAGACTATGGGTGAGTTGATGATGCTTTATGGTTTGATGGTCAGTCTTATGACAGCAACTGTGACTACTCTCTTGCCTCTCTTTTGACACCATTGATCTCAAAGGTGAAAGGATGCCAGGGCCACTCAGATCCCCAGTAATGTCCATTGCATACTGTGATCTACTATGATTGTCATGTCATGAAATAGGATGACAGAGTGTTGGAATCTTATCTATAACCACCACAACCCCGCAGACATATTTACACATATGCACAAGAGGAATAGACTTTTCCACCTGAGGTCAGTCACTGTGTAAAAACCCTTGTGCAAATCAGTCCAGCAAATTTACTGCATTTTAAGCCTTTAAATCAATCTAATCCATTAACTGAAAATGCAAAAAAGAGATTCTCCATCAAGAAACATGAGTTAGTTGATCAACAATAAAGACATTTTTCTTGCACTTACGATGATTAGAAATGCAGCAAATCTCAAATGATCTGCTACAGCATGTTGACTCTAGTATGGCCGAAGGATTGCCTGACTAATCCACGTTTTGAATGAGCCCACCGAGGACGATCCGCAGCTGAAGAGCGGATGCTGTGTGCATTTTCTTCACACGTTATCTGTGTATTTTCTGTTTTTCGCATATCAGTAATTGTGTAGCAGAAATGACTCAACTCCATTCATGTGGTGATGTGACTTACGTCAAGAATGTTACTTTTTTTGGGTCTCAACACTTTTAGTTTAGTTCTCGTCATTGCCATTATCGAACGCGAATGTGATGACTTTGGCACTTACACGAGTGCTTGGCCTGCATGGTGGACCTTGCCATGCTGTAGGAAGGCTGTTCAGTTTTTTTGCAAAAGAGCAATCAAATATGGCTGTGAAAAAGTTGAACAGTTTTCAAAGCTTTGATAACTGAAACTTGTGGAGATTTATGGTGAAATGAATTGAACAAATGGTGTTTTTAAGACAAAGTGACTGAGGTTGGTGTTGACTGCAAACTGAAAATCAGAATGCACTGATGTCAGACGAACAACTGGTAGAAAACTGAGAGTTGGCAACACTGTCATGTGCAAAGCTTTATGCAGAGAGCCACTATTGCATTGGCACGAGATGTACTACCATCAGATCAACTCTACGATAGACTAACGAACATCTAGACCCGGCCTTCCCACGCATGTGAACTCTGAAAAATTCTGCGGCCTACCCACTAAGATATAGTATTTCCTCATACACTTAGAATATTGCTTGGCATTTATTCATTTTAGACACTTTATCCAGAGCAACATTAAATAAACATTACAAAGGCAACTCATCCCCGTTGCAGCTCTCGGGGTTAAGTGCCTTGCTCAAGGGCACAACGGTGGAAGCTGGGTATTAAGCCCACAACTTTTCAGATTTACTGTACTGTATGATGGCTCAGCTCTTTAACCTCTGCACACTATTGCCGCCCACCGTCTCAACGCTGAATTAGGCCGACGCTGGCATGTCTAGTAGGACTAACGAGAACCTTGGGGGGAATTGTCTTGACTCAGACCTGACCTGGAAAGGAGCCACGCCGAAGGTGAGGGAGGAAGAGGAGGAGGAGAGGGAGGAGGAGGAAAGGGAGGAGGAGGAAGAGGAGGAGGAGGAGCCCAGCAGGCAAACCGACCCGGAGGAGAACGACAGGGACGGCTCGGAATCGGGGGGCCCAGAGGCAGGTGTGTTGTCAATCCGCTCTTCTTAACACACACACACACACACACACACACACACATAGACAGATGCACACACACAAATACACACACATACACATGCATACACACACGCACACGCACGCACGCACACACACCAGGGATGGAAATGAAATATCTTGTCCACCTTCAGTACCACTGTGAGTTGTGTGGATTCCAAAATCTACCAGCCACTCAAACTTTTTTGAGATATGGTATGAACATTTGATATCTTGATCAAAATGAGCATGGTTATCTGTATTGTTGCAGTGTGATTGGCTTGGCATCCATGCACGGTAGCACAAAACTTAAGGTCAACAGAACCGCATTCATATGCCATAGTGTCATAAAAATGGTGTGGCCCCTTTCAGACACAATCTATTGGCCTGGGTTCTGGAGCTGTCCCACTTGGTCGAAGCTTAACTATACTGTGTAGCCTACATAATCTATTTACAGATATCTACTGTAATGTCCTGACTCCTGACTATAAGCCGCGGCTTACACATTGATTTTGCAAAATTTATGCAGGAAATTACTGTAAGCTTTATTTAACATTTACATACATTTATTTTGTGTTTGGCCTGTTATTTTTGAAAGAGTTACACCACACTCACAATAACGAAGGTGCCAGACAAACAAAAACTGAGAATCTTCAAAATAAACTGTCTGCACACTTAAGTCCATGTGCAAGGTTATAATAGGCAGCACGTTTTTAATAGGCTGCCTATTACAGTAAAAGCTTGCATTTGGCCTGAAGTGTGCAGACAGTTTATTTTGAAGATTCTCAGTGTTTGGTCTGTTATGAAGTCATGTATGGACTAATTTAAGCACAGCTCAGTTTTTAAGAAACCAAAACACATGCATGCTTAGCATTTTGTGAAAATAAATAATCAAGACTTCATCGACAAACTCTTAGCCGCGAGCTGAGATATTCCTCACAGACGAATGGGTGTGGAAGTGGGCACAGAGAATAATGATTACTTTTCTTGATACGTTTTCTTTTAACCGGTGATCACAGCAAAGGCAACTATGGCTAGTACGGTCCAAAAGCTGAGAAAAGGCTCTGTTGTGTGATATCTGTGTGATATGTAGGCTACTTCACAAGTAGATCAACAGAGAAGAATGTGTGAATTTGGATGCACTTTGTGCGCCTATTTCAGAAAGTGAAGTGCTGCAGCTCACTGGTACAGTAGTTGCTGTCAGTAACTTCAAATCACCGCCATTTACCCTTATAGGCGACCTACTGTGAGACACTTACCTATTTTTAACCATCAGGGCCTATGTACATGACTGTACATTTGTGGTGTTTCTATTTACCCGCCACAGTGGCTGGTAAGTTGACCAAATTCACCTGCCAGTGCACAAATTCACCCGCATTTGGCAGGTGATAGGTGCTACCTAATTTCCATCCCTGATACATTCACATGCACACACACACACACACACACACACACACACACACACACACACACACACATACACATTTGTTACAATTATCCATACATTTTCTTGTTCCTCTTGTACTTGTTACTTCTTGTTGTACTTGCGCAACAGAAAATTGAACAACAGATTAGCGTTTCATTGGTTTACTGTATGTTTACACGTCGAGTTCAGTGTAACAGTCTCACATTTTCCAGACCTGCTACGGGCACAATGAGGACAAAGGCTGCTCTGACTTTAGGGAAAATTCATACATTTACAGTATTTTGTATACATTCCAACCTGAATCTGTTGGTCTACTATGATTGTAACTAGAATGTGTACTGTATGCATGATGTGAGGTGTTCATGTGCATAGCTTGTTTCACTGTCAGCTGTACAGTTTAAGTTGTGCATTGGCTATAGAGTGACTTGGTCACCGCAAATTGCTGTTTTACACATACAGACGCACGTGCGCACACACACACACACACACACACACACACACACACTCTGAGGTGCAAATGTATGCAGTGACACATGTACTAATAGTTTCATTTACACTTTACTATGGAACCTAAACTCACACATGCATCCACCCACACACACACACACACACACACACACACACACAAACTGGCCCACACATGCTTCGGTTGAACTTTTTGAAACTGTGCGCAGTTTCAGACCCTGCGAAGACGGCGGGGCGGCTGGAAGCCATTTTGGTGCCTGAAGCCCCCCCCCCGTTCGTCCGTCCACGCCTGTGGGTACTGACGCAAGGCCCCTCTCTCGCCTTGGCAGGCCAGCGCAGGTGCAGCAGCAGCTACGGCTCTGCAGCAAGCAAGCGAGCGCCCGATCGTGCGCGCGGTTTGGTTCCTGCGCGCTTCGGACCCTTTTCGAATTCGTGGCAGCCAGCCATCCGAGGCGTTTTTCTGAAGTTTCCATCGCGCCTCTCTCAAGAGTGGCGTTGCTCAGCAAGAGGAGCCACTTCTCATCCTCCCAGCCGCCGCCGTGACCACACTGTGGTCGCTAAGGAGCATCGCAAGCGGCTCAGCGGGCGGTGGCAGCCGACGGGACCACAGGCAATTCGGGCTGTGGGTCAGGGGTTGAGGAGATATTCTACGTGAAGAAGAGAACGTGCGGCCAAAAGAAACCCAGTGGATGTGTGCGCTCGTGAACGTCGAAATAGTCTCAATAAATGTTAGGCTACTCGGCGAGGGCAAAAGGGGAGTGTAGAGAGTGATCTTCAAGTGGGGATCTTTCGCACAGAAGCGAAGCGAAAAGAAGCGAAAAAGCAACATTTATTAAATGACTGATGACTGACTTTTGAGACAGAAAAAAAGGTGTACAGTATGTTAGTCTTGTTGCAGCCTTTTGTGTGAGTGACCGCAGGTGTCAGATCTGCTGGCCAGTTGTGGTGGGGGGAGCGTGGGATTTGAACTTGTTTGTATTTTAGGGACCCTGTGGTGAACGTTTGGAGCATTTCTGGTCTGAAATTGGAAAGTGATCAAGATGCAAGTCAGAGCAAAGAAGATGAACAACAAAAAAAGCATTCTACGGTTTTGTCAAGGGGGTGACTATTTCAAGGGACTCGATGACCGACTACTAGGAAGCTTTAGCTTACTGGAACCCAGGCTCTGTGAATTGGTGGGGTGACTGACTGTTCACTCCTGTGGGGAGCGCATTTGCTGGCGTGGACAGAATGATGTTAGCAATAGAACTTGTTTACATGGCGAGCAGAAACGACGTGGTGCCGGGAATCATGACTAAGCGTTTTTTCTTTCTTTCTTTTTTTTTTCTTTGATGATTCAAGTGGTGTTCTCATTCTCTGCCAAGCGGCCTTGTCTAGTTTGGCCTGGCGCCAGCAGCTTTCTCTGCATCCTCCG
>NC_084994.1:40728333-40740833 GCF_963854185.1 Sardina pilchardus
CCTGTTGTGTTCTGAGTCTGCATGTCCGCCGGAAACCACAGGAAGCTGATGGAGGTCGGACAATGCCACTGGCGCCATTTCTGACGCACTCTAATTGTTCCCCCTTGAGCCTGCCGGAGCCGAAAGAGATGCACGACTCCACTTTGTTGCTCTCTCTCTCGCTCTCTCTCTATCTCTCTCTCTCTCTCTCTCTCTCTCTCTCTCTCTCTCTCTCTCTCTCTCTCTCAGGGTGTGTGTGTGTGTGTGTGTGTGTGTGTGTGTGTGCTCGAAGTGAAATGCATCACTCAGCAGGGCTCAGACTCTAGGTGCACAGCTGTTTGTGAGAAAACACACACACACACACACACACCAATAAAATAGGACAACATACATGGGCAGACTACTATTAAACTGTCTTGAGTAATGTCATGGAGCTGCTCAAACAAGAATCAGAATGAAGAGAACAGAGTAGCAATGTTGTCATCAGTAAAAAATCGCCCTGTCGTGTTGTGATATTGGATAATGTTATAGACAGGTGCATTGCTGCTCAAAGAATGACTTTTTTTAATCGATTAAAACATAGTAAAGTGGTTATTAGCGACACCAGATTGACGTATTTGTTAAGTAAATAAAACAGCAAAGCGGTTATTATCAACAACAGATTAACATATTTTTTTAGTCAAAAAAACATAATAAAGCTGTTATTATCAACACCAGAACGTGCAGATGTGCTGTTGAATGTGGTCATGTTATGGTGCTATACTGTATGTATGAGGCTGTGTATATCCTATGAGACGTTTACATCAGATGCTGCTGTCTTTTTGGAATGTAATGATATGTGTGAAAACATGCGGACGTCACGTGCTGTTGTATGTGGTCATGTTATGGCTTCTCTTATAGGACAATAAAGACTCTATCTAATCTATCTATGTTTATGTTCTGGAGAAGTGCATTGCTAGTGTCTTGTCCCCTGTGTGTGCTCCCCACAGGCGGCGAGGAGGTGAGCAGTAACGGCGGGCGGGCCCAGGGGGGCGTGGAGAGGGCCATCCTGCTGGACAGACTGGCCAGCAACGTGGCCAAGCGCAAGAGCACCATGCCCCAGAAGTTTGTAGGTAAGGCCAGGCCTTAACGCTTAAGGGCCCCAGTGTGAGTTTGTGTGTGTGTGTGTGTGTGTATGTGTGTGCGTGCGTGCGTGCGTGCGTGCGTGCGTGCGTGCGTGCGTGCGTGTGTGCATACGTGCGTGCATGTGTGTGTGCATGCACGCGCGCACTTATGTGTTTGTGCGTGTGTAGGTGTGTTCACCTAAACTTGTAGAGGGCTCAGTGTTTGCGTGTGCGTGTGTGTGTGCGTGTGCGTGTGCGGGTGCGTGCATGTGTGTTTGTGCACGCACCCGTACACGCACTTGTGGGTGTGTTTGCCTGCATATATGTGTGTGTGTGCGTGTGTGTGTGTGTGTGTGTGTGTGTGCGTGTATGTGCGTGTGTGCGTGCGTGTGCGTGTGCGTGTGCGTGTGCGTGTGCGTGTGCGTGTGCGTGTGCGTGTGCGTGTGCGTGTGCGTGTGCGTGTGCGTGTGCGTGTGCGTGTGCGTGTGTGTGTGTGTGTGCTTTCTCACACATGTTTTGTATGTCCCTTCTTTTCTCGCATTTTGAGCTCACGCCGCAGACTTGCTGTCTGCCTCATGGTAGAGAACGCTCTGCACGGTTCTCCGTGTTCCTCCGCCCCGCCTGTTTCACATGTGGTGTCATATCGTTCTCTGGTATCAGCTGCCGCTCAGTGGAACAGGCGTGTTGTTCTACCGAACGAAAAAAAAGGCTTGTTTCGCGACTCCGCTGCACTTGAGGAATATCGACTTGTGCTTTTTTTTTTTGTTGCTCGGTGTCTTCCCCCCCCCCCTCCTCTTTCCTGCGTCTTGCCTCGTTTCATTCACCCAGTCTGTCCCCCTCCCCTCCCCTCCCTGTCGCTGTCTATCTCGAGCCATCTTGGTCCCACGCGCTCCTGAATCAATCTGCCTATAAGCTCAGACGCTCTTCTCATAAGTCTTATGAGTATGTGGCAAACCACTCCCTGGCCCGAACGTGCTAGTGTGTGTGTGTGTGTGTGTTGGAGTGGTGTGGTGTAGTGTGGTGTGGTGTGCATGTCATCAAAGCAGCCACCCGAAATTGTGCGTGGGAGTCTTTTTACAGGCAGTGGGATAGCCGTCGTATACTCGTATGACTCACCTGTCATCAGGTAAAGTCGAGCCAAAGTTGAGCGCTCTGGTCAGACCTCTCTCACCCCTGGTGCTGTGCTGACGTGAGGAGCCGCTGTCTGTGGTCGGGGGCCCTGGGAGGAACGAGAGGGGGTCTGTCATAACAGACCCTTCATTCATCCATGTCTCCTCATCAGACAGCTACAGACACTGTTCCTCTCAACATTTCTTCATTGTTTTTTTTTTAAAAAAAAAGAGAAGTGGACAAAGTGTAGCAATATTTTATCATGTTAGTTCAGCTGCAGTCTCAAATTAGGAAACGTATTAAATAGCACCTCAGCGACGGCTTTTTTTTTTTTTTTTCATTTCAGGAACGTTAGTGCCTTGACATTTTTGGCCATCGTGGTATAATTGTTCCAGTGGCCTAATCTGACATGAATGCGAGTCTTCCTGTGGAGAAAGACTAGTTTATTTAGGTATTGGCAGCGACATTTTAAAGACCATTTATTTCTTAATGCCACAGTTGCAGTCTGATTATATGTAGACAGAGGCACAATTAGCCATCCGTTCATTCATCAACGAGACAGTCTTGACTATTTTCCAAGATCTTCTTTTTTTGCCAGGCTCTTCGTTTATTTCCCAGTATTGCGCATAGCCATTACATTGTTGAACCTACTGTAGCATCATCAACGCTAATATCATCATACCATCGACCCCTATCCTTGCTTTAGCAAACATAATCACAATAGTTAGGAAAAAAAGGAAACCCAACTTTCTACCCATTTTTTTTACCTTCCTACCATTAAATAGCCAATTCAATAAAGGCTTTTAAATATATTTTTGAAGAAGAGTGCCTTGGATTTCCTTTTTGCTAACTTCAATTGAATTCCTGACCCTTCCCTTTCTCCACTCCTCCACTCCTCACACTCTCTATCCCTTTCTCCACTCCTGCAACCTGAATTTTTTTTGGAAGGTCTCGTTTTCATTTGGTACTTAATGTCACAGTATATCAACGACAAATGTTTTCCCCCCATTTCTGTTGGCCCATTCATCAACGATACCATACCTAACTGGGCCTCCTGAGCACCCTGGACTTTTTTGTCCTTTCAAGATACTCACAGCAGTGTTTGGCCTCACTCAGTTGGAATAGGGTTATGTGGATCAATATCACAGTAAAGGCAACATGTGAGGGTTGCGTATTCAAAAGTGATGGGAGTAAGTCAACTTGCTGACATTTTCACTATGTGCTGGTGAAACCTGCGGAGTAGACTAAAGAGCTTTGACGCACAGATATATTAACTCCTGAGAACGACGCAGTTGATACAATATCATAAGATGCATTTCCAAAAATCTTTGAACATCAACTGAGCCTGTCCCTCTTTTACTTTGAACTTCAAACCAAAGATTCTTGAGTGCGCTGCTATAAGATCTTTGTGTTTGTCCTTGAGAAGCAATTTGTGTTACAGCACAGACACAGATGCAAACACGCACACACACATTTCAATACTTTTATTTGGATCTTAAGACGGGGGGGGGGGGGGTTGGGGGGGGTGTACAGTAGATCCAAGCACTGATAGAAGTATGTTGCAGGTTTTAGACAGGTTTTGATCAAACACAGAATGCACTGCGCTATTTTAATTCCTGCACTAGTCCTAATGGGTCAACATGGCATCGTCATGTGTGTGTGTGTGTGTGTGTGTGTGTGGCATCGTCATGGCATCGTCATCTCCAGATTGAACACTATCTACATTACTATTGCAGAAGTGGAACCAGTGCTTTTCTAGTCTTTTTGCATTTGACTTTCTTAGTCCACACACAGTTAGTAATCCACATAAAACAAGTTTGTGCGCAGACACACACACACACACACACACACACACACACACACACACACACACACACACACACACACACACACACACACACACACACACACACACACACACACACACACACACACCGGTCCTGTCTCTGGAGAGAATCGTTGGGGAACGATCCACAGACGAGCGGCACGTCCTCTGTTGACAGATGAGTTGACGGATGACTGAAGCCTTCTGCTGCCATTTTCTGTCTGTGTCTCCTTCTCCTCCTCCCCTTCTCTGCCTCTCACGCTGGTTGTGCAGTTGGGTGGGAGGCCAGACCTTTCAATACGTGCACTTGATTAACACCAGTCATTTGTTGAACCTGACTCAGACAGAAACAAACCCCACACAGTCACAGAGACACAGTCAAGTCAAGTCAAATTACTTCATTTGTCCCCCAATGGGGAGATTGGTTGTGCTGCAGTACAGATCACACACAATCACACACCCACAGTTAAGAGGTTGCCTACCTTGCAGGCATAGATAAAAAACAATAAAAAAACAAATAAAATAAGATCAAATAAAACAAAATAATGTAACATGATATCGAATACATTAAGGCATCGGGACATTTAAAGTTATGTTAGATGTTAGAGAAGTCAGTAAGATTAAGTGTGTTGTTTGTTACTCTATATACGGTGATTGGTCTTTTTCATCCAGACTCTGGGTGGCACATCAGCTACAATGGCATGCACCAGTAGGCTAAGGTGGAAAAAATAAATGCCCTCCTTAAATGAGATGCATTTGGATGTACACGCTCAAGTGGGTTTTCTCTGAATGTGTATGCTTCATAGGAGGCCATGCAAATGTCTGCAGAGAAATGAAAACAAAATGGAGAATGTGCTCATTCACTAGTCCGTTACATAGTCATAGGGCATTTTGGAAAATTGTCTAACTGATTTTGTCATCACTTCCCAAAAACCTGTGAGAATGCTTCCGAGACCCGGCGCGTGTGTGTTTTTTTATGAGTGAAGTTCAGTTTCAGAGTCAGTTGAGGCCCTTCAGCGGCGTTCTATCGCCATGACAAATAAACTGAAATCTCTCAATACGATAACCACAGAGGAAAAAGAGAAGTAATGTCTTCGACCGCAAGGAGAAAAACAGCCCAGGCAGAGAAACGTGAGCAGGTGTTGTCTTTTAAGTTTTGCAGCTGCAGTACAGGCCGCTCTCTCTCTCTCTCTCTCTCGCTCGCTCGCTCGCTCGCTCTTCGCGCTCTCTGTCTTTTTGGTCTTTCATTCTCTCTCTCTCTCTCTCTGCCTTTCATTATGTGCACTCCTTCTTTCTCTGTCTTTTTTTCTTTTACGCTTTGCTTTGCCTCCCTCTATCATTCACCCCTCCCCACCCGCCACTCTTTTTGTCTGTTTCCCCTTTCTTGTCGTTCTCACATCTATCTTTGACCCCCTTTCCTAGTAATTCCCTTCTTCCTCTTACTGTCTTTCACACTCTCTTCTCTCTTCTCTACTTCATCTTTCACACTATCTTCTCTCTCTCTTCACTCTTTCTCTCTCCCTCACTTTTTTCACTCTCTTCTCTGTCTCTCTCTCTCCCTAACTTTTCTCACTCTCTTCTCTCTGTTCTCTTTCTCTCTCTCTCTCTTTCTCTCTCTCTCTCTAGAAATATTAAGGTCATTCCATTTGCTGCTTCTCACAATTGCAATCCTTCTTTGTCCTCATTGTGGTAGATCATGACCTCCCAATCCGTTTGCTAAGCAACTAAAAAAACAAGTTTAAAAGGCTGTTGGTAGCCTCCATTTGTTCCTACTGTCCTTTTTTTTTAAACCAGATCACTCTCACGTGCTGAGCATTCATTTTTCAGCTCCTACATTCTGTTTCTTTTCACATCAGTACAGTTCACTGTCTGAGAGGCCAGTCACGTGGGCTCTCTGTCTATTCAGCCTGTGCTGTTGGTAGAGGACCCCTAATGGTTCCTCTTGATGTGACTGTAGTTTAGTCTCTAGTCTTCCACAAGCACACAGACATTTTCCACAGGAAGCTTCCAGAACAATTGTCATTATCGGGAAGATGAGCCAGTTGCTGTAGCTGGCTCATCTTCCGATAATGGCAATAATTGTTCTGCTATCGCTTCCGCTACCTTTACCATTCTTACTCTACTAGAACTAGTTTTGCTAGATTGTCTCCTAACCAAGGTCTGTTTCCCAAAACTAACTATGCGAGCAACTACCTTGGTAGTGTCACTGCCAAATTTGAGTCCGTAGGTTTGAGTTACGCATGTGTAAACACTTAAAATTCATATGGTCACATACCAGGTTTTTCTTTTTGGAAAATAAGAAGCATATTTGTCAGCTCATACTAAAATGTTATCAAAATACGACTGAACATAAACCAAACATCAACACCGTATGTCTGTATCGCTAACGTATCTGTAACGTGTGACTCAAATACTGTCAGCTCAGATTTGGCGGTGACGCCACCACAGGCGATGCATCATAGTGAGCAACTCTGCTTTTGGGAAACGCACCTCAGAGAGGCCCGTGGTTCTCACAGATTCAGGGAAAGGTGGGTGAAAGGAGAGATGGAAAGAAAGGCTAAAGATGGAAATCTGCTGCAATGTTATGCAACAAAAGTGTTTTTTGTTTTGACAGTCTATTTTTGTACGTGTTTCTGCCTCCAGTGCTGGTGTGTCAGTCACTGATGAATTTAATGTGACTAATTCCTGTGCGTCTTGCAGGAGAGACTGATGAATTTAATAATAATAATAATAATAATAATAATAATAATAATAATGGCTGCGTTTCCCAGGTTCATTAAGAAGCTCTTAAGTGCTAAGAACTTCTTAGGAGCATTCTTAGAACGTTCTTAGAGACGCTTAATGTGACTAATTCTTGTGCGTCATGCAGGCGAGACCCCCGTGTGTCTGGACCTGTGCTTCAAGCGGGAGCCGGGGGTGCACCAGTCCGGCTCCGACCCCCCGCGCAGCTCGTCCACCCCCGAGGGCCTCCACGGCCCGCCGTCGGACGCCGAGCAGCCGCACCACAACAAGAGCTTCCCCCTGCAGCTCGGCACCACCGCCGGCACCGCGGCCCCTCTCGCCCTCACCAACGGTGGCAAGACGGAGCGGGGGGCGCACCAGCCGAGCCACCACCACCCCATGGCTGCCCTGGACTCCCCCCAGCACCCCCACCTCCACCATGACGGGGGCCCGCGCTCCCGCCACCCCTCCGGCCTCCTGCAGCACCACCAGCAGCAGCAGCAGCAGCACCCGTCGCTACCCTTCAGCCTGAGCCACCTGCTGGTGCCCGGAGTGACGGCCGCCGGGGGTCTCCCGTTCCCCATGCACCACCCCCACCACCACCCTCCGCACCTGGCGCCGCACCTGGTGCACCAGCCGCCCCCCCTGGCCCCCCCCCACGGCGGGGTGCCCCCCCACGAGGTGCTGCGGGTGGTGCAGGGCAAAGGGGAGCCGGCGGGCGCCTACATGTGCAGCCACTGCCGCGTGCTCTTCCTGGACTACGTCATGTTCACCATCCACATGGGCTGCCACGGCTTCCGCGACCCGCTCGAGTGCAACCTGTGCGGCCACCTGAGCCGCGACCGCTACGAGTTCTCCTCGCACATCGCCCGCGGGGAACATTACCTGGAGATCAAGTGAAGGGGCGGCAGCGCACGCACACACACACGCACACGTGCGCATACACACACACACACACACACACACACACACACACACACATATACACATACACACACACACAAACACACACACACACACACACACACACACACACACACACACACACACACAAGTAGCGAGTTAAAACATCGGCTCACCAGTTTTTGATCAGTCTGACACTTTGTATGTAGATATGATATAACATATCTGTAGATATTTTGATATGTAGATATTTTTGTTTGTCGGGCATGAAATACTCTCTGACTACTTTCTGTATACATGATTTACTGAAATGTAAGGACTTTGTAAGAACAAATTTGCCCACATTACTGGAAGCAACACGGGCATCTTTCCTTTCATGTTGAAATTTCATGTTGAATGTGCTGTTTTTTAAAGGACTATTTTTGGTCTTAACTTCCACCTGCTTTTTTGGTAAAGCAGCCATATGCCTCATGCTCTGCACACGAACATTCTCCACGGTGAAAGACTTCTTACCATTCCTAAACCATTCCTAAACCAAAGAACTGAAACACACCACTCCACGTCTTTTTTTTGAGTGATGTGATATCTATATTATTGTTATGAGAATGTTGTATTACTGTACCTACAAAACAAGGGCTCTCAGGTTTTCACCCTTTTTATGTCTGTTAAGTTACGGTAGAGAGGGTTAAAGCGGCGCTAGCTCGGTTCATGGACCGAATTTAATTATTCATTCCATGCCCTAAACTGAAAAAATGCATGATTATACTGTAGGCAACAGTAATGTAAAAAAAAAATGTTTATCTGCTCTTACTTGCTTCTTATGAGAGAACGTTTATTTAGTGAGGTGACACTCCCACTTATGCAGACCGGAACCAAAGATCCTTCAGAGCTTTTTCAACCGTCTGCCGGAACTGTCCCATTCTGCTCCCATAGCAACGAATTGCGTTGCTCTGTCTTGTTAGTGATCAAGGATCTTTGGTTACGGGGTATACCTGCGCCCCAGATAAGTGCGGTTGAGTATGATTTCTCATACCACACACAAACATGACATGAACTGACTGTATCCATTTAATGCCGTCCATGTTTATTGTGTTTTTGCATTTTCTAAATGTGCCAATACTGTTCAAGGCATCAGCTGTAGTCCATTGCACTGGGTTAATTATGCATTAAGAACATATGACTTCATAGAGCATACTGTATCTTGTGTAGAAGGATATAAAAGAAGGATGTTGTTTCTTAGTTCTTTTTCTGTCTGATTTCGTACTCCGAAATATAATAGGTCACAGTACAGTTCAAGACTGGAATGTCCATTTCCATTTACTGAACTATTATTTATGCATGTGTGTGTCTGTGTGTCTGTCTGTGTGTGTGTGTGTGTGTGTGTGTGTGTGCTTTCTACCTGAGTGTGTGTGCATGTGTGTGTGTGTGTGTTTGTGCTTCCAACCTGTGTGTGTGCCATTGCGATTGGATCCTTGTCAAATAGTTTATCTAAATTTAGTCTCTCAGAAAGAAAAAAAAAGTAGCATCATATCGGACAGTGTGCTTGGGGGGGGGCATTAAAAAAGTGATCCTTGTGATGTTAGGGGTCACGTGTGTGTGTGTGTGTGTGTGTGTGTGTGTGTGTGTGTGTGTGTGTGCTAGCTGTTTTTAGTGCTGCGGTTTGAACACTCTTGTTTGGTTCGCGTTTCTGCGAGGTGTAAGGTTGTGGCACCCTCCCCTTCGTCTTCACAAGTCGACAGAGAGAGTGGGGGAGAAGTCGAGAGAAAGAGAAACAGACGGAGAGAGAGACAGAGAGAGAGAAGTTGACAGAGAAGACAGTGAGAGGGAGAAGAAACCAAGTGAGTGAGTGAGAGAGAGAGAGAGAAAGACAGAGAGAGAGAGAGAAAGAGAGAGAGAGAGAGAGAGAGAGAGAGAGAGAGAGAGAGAGGTGTCAGCTTCCTGCGCTGGATTTCCCCTCGTTGGAGCAAAACTGAAACTAGAAGCCCCCTGCTGCCCATTCTGAGAAGCCTGGCAGTCTTTACTGTCACCGTGTCCCTGACGGCTGCCTGGCAGCCTGTACTGCAGGAGTGTCTGCCACCGTGTCCCTGAACGCTGTCTACTGTACACCGGCTGATATTTCAAAAAGGGTCAAAGGATTGCACGTTCTACCCCCTGAGCAATGTCTGCAGTTTGATCCAAATCAACAGACTGGTTAGCGTGTTGTGTGTCACTGTTCTGCTTCCTTGTAGGCCAAAACCTTGGGCCCCTCATTCACATGCTGAGCAAAGTGTGCGATCAATCGATGAGCGAAGGGTCTCGCACATGAACTAAATTCACTGCGTGGCGTGTGAGAGCACTGAGTTGACCCACCGCTGTTTAGGATCTTGGTCATGGTATGAAATTAGCTAATAGATGTAGTATTTTGTTAGCTTTAGACTTTAGACTTTTTGCACTGCACCTATCGTTTAAATTATAGGGTCCCTGCTTTTGATGTTTGGAATGAACGGCTTCATTTACAAACCTCTGACAAAATGTAGGTCTTCTAGACAAACACATGACAAGGTGTTACCTAACATGTAGTGTGAGTTTCTTGAATTTGAAGAGTCATGGAAGAGTGAAAAGTTGAATTTAAGGAGAATCTTGGCAGAATTTAAGTTTTTGCTTACACTAAATATAGACTGCATTATGAACTTGACTTGCTTACTACTTGCTCAACACTTCTACTTGATTTGCTCAGATTTCTATTTTGAAACTCTTCTATTCACACTTCCTGGCTCCGTTATATCTTCCATAACTTCTCTGTTCCCTCACTGGAACTGAAAAGAGTGGACCAACATTGTGATGCTTGCTTGACCAACGTGGCTGTCTCTCTACTCCCATCTAGGGGTGACTCCTCTACATTACAGTGAACTAAAAACCGTGGAGGCGGGGTGGTGTGCCGTATTAGTCGCTTCCCTTTTGCTCTAGTTAGATCTTTTGACACAGGAAACTGCACGGAGCTGATGTCTATCATAGGTTTCATTTAAAAGCTTTAAACTGATCAGATAATTATATTTAGCACTGCAGTTAGTTACACAGTCGAATGAAAAAGCAGGGCTCCCATTCATAGCAGTAGACAGGATCTGAGTGTGCTTCTTGTATTCCCAGAAGTGTGCTGTGTGGGATAGCTACACACTCTTCAGTACACTAAATCTCCTCATCAGTGCACAGTCATACTTGAAGAGCACACTCAAAATGCAACCACACCATGGGATGAGTTGACTTTTTGAATTATAATAACTGGATCTGTTAGTGGCCATGGGTTCTGAAGTAGGCAACTGGGGTTTGACCTCTTTTTTTCATCATAGTGCTTCCTGTTAGATGGAAAGATGTCTGAATAGGCTACACAAGTTGCCTATACAAAAGTGTCATGCTGCTTGGATTGAAACATGAAAAAACATTCTGGCTATCTGCAAATGGAGATTCAGCTTGATATATCTCATTCCAGAGACGTCCAGTGCTCTCTCTGGTGAAGATCTACACCAGTAGTTTAGAGTGGTTTGGAAGTTAACCTGGAACGCACCCTTTTCAGGTCTGAGTAGATAGTTCACTGAAACCAATTCCAACCAAACCAAGTGACCAATTAGACCCCCGAGACAAATAGGCTACTTTGTCATTATACAGCATACCACAATTACGCATTAATTACGCATGGCAAGTGACTATGATACGACTGAAGTCTGAACTATTGAAGAGACTACAGAGCACAGACTGTGATTTGCCCTCAAATATCCTCAAGATGGCGCACTGGAGATGGTGTAGAAATTCAGGCTGCCCTGGAAACCTTGCACTCTGTCCTTTAGCACTACCGGCTTCCACAAACGGTTGTTATTCAGACGTAAGTATAAAGGCTACTCGAAACTTCACTGACAGGCCATCAAATGGGTGAACACTGAAGATACAATGCAACAAAGTATTTTAGATAGTCGCGACACTGTTACTTGGTGTCAGCTACAGCCAGTATTTTGGTCTTTTGGTGAACGTGACCGACTCTGTAGTCCTGAGCATGCGCACTGAATCGCATCTCCTGTGTGGGGACGAAAGAGGACATCACGGAAAAAAAGTCGCCTTCGGCAACCCCACGCAGTGATCTGAACCCCTCTGGCTCCTATATAACCGCTACGCTGCTGCGATGCCAGGACTACTAATACATTCAAGAATAAGCAGACTACCCAGCAAGGATTAGTGCTCGAAGACACGTGTATTATACTGTATGGAAGCAGTATGCGGGAAATGGTTGGAGGTTGCTGTGTGTGTTCTGATGAGCGCGGCTGGGCTGAGAATCCGCTGGTATATTGTGATGGACACGGGTGCAGCGTCGCTGTGCACCAGGGTAACTGGCCTTCCTGTATTACAATGTTATTACGGCTTTGGAGGGAGATGTTGTTACGCGCTTACGTGCGTGTGTGTCCATGTACATATACGAGGGCGTGTTGTGTCCCCGATCACACAGTAGGCATGTAGTCGTGCTACTGGATATGAAAGAGGTGGATGATCATTGATCATTGTGGAAGGATACATAACGCTCGACAGTCACGAGCTCATAGCTATCGTTAGCTTTTTATGGCAATGCTACAGGGCCTCCAGAAGCATTGTCGCCCTAAAGCGGGGCCCAGAAAGCTTTTCACATGCTTTGTTGACATCATGCTGTTTCTTAGTAGCGCCGCTGTGACCATTTTGTGTCCAATACGGATCAAATTGTACAGGAATCCTGTCTCGTTCAAGTCTCGTAGTGTTGTAGTCATTGTTACAGTTGTCACTTACACCCATGCTGTTAAATTTGTCTTCTCATTACTAGGACACCGAATAATGAATATGAAACTTTGTAAGCTGTCCCAACT
>NC_084994.1:40743333-40745833 GCF_963854185.1 Sardina pilchardus
CTCTTTCTCTCTCTCTCTCTCTCTCTCTCTCTCTCTCTCTCTGTCTCTCTCTCTCCCCCCTCTCTCCCTCCCTCTCTCTCTACTTCTCTCTGTCTCTCTCTCCCTCTCTCTCTCCCTCCCTCCCTCCCTCCCTCTGTCTCTCACCCTCTCTCCCTCCCCCAGAGATGTGAGCTGTGTCCACATAAAGATGGAGCCCTTAAAAGGACAGACAGTGGAGGTAAACCTTCTGAATTGCTCTTTCTCTTTCTTTCTTTCTTTCTTTCTTTCTTTCTTTCTTTCTTTCTTTCTTTCTTCTCTCTCTCTCTCTCTCCTTCTTTCTCTCTCTTTCTCTCTCTCTCTCCCTCCCACCCTCTCATACTATATTTGTTGAGTATTTTATTACTGTGTATTTCCCAACCCAAAACATGACCTGTTCCTATGGTGTTTTTATGTGCCTCAGCACAGACTAATTGTTCTTTGTATTTTGTGTGTGTGTGTGTGTGTGTGTGTGTGTGTGTGTGTGTGTGTGTGTGTGTGTGTGTGTGTGTGTGTGTCTGTCCACAGGCTGGGCCCATGTGGTGTGTGCTTTGTACATCCCTGAGGTGCAGTTTGCCAACGTTCTGACCATGGAGCCCATTGTCCTGCAGTTTGTGCCCCACGAGAGATACATCAAGGTTATTCATCCCTTCTCTCCTTCCTTCCCTCCTTCCCTCCTTCCTTCTCTCCTTCCTCTCTTTCCCTTTCATTCATTCTCTCTCTCGCTTTCATTTCCCCTCTACCGCCTATTTTTTTCTCTCCTTTTATCTTCAATGTCATTTTTTTCATGTTCCCCTTCTAGTTGTCCTCTCATATTTTCTCTAATTATCTCTCTCCATCTCTTTCTCTTTTGTTTTGTAATGTCTAACTCTCTCTCTCTCCCTCTCTCTCTACCTCTCTCTCCCTCTCCCTCTCTCTCTCTCTCTCTCTCTGGTGTGTTCTCAGACGTGTTATATCTGTGAGGACCACGGTCGAGAGAGCAAGGCCGCCTGTGGTGCCTGCATGACCTGCAACCGGCCTGGCTGCAGGCAAGCCTTCCATGTCACCTGGTGGGTTCACACGTGTGTGTGTGTGTGTGTGTGTGTGTGTGTGTGTGTGTGGTGAATGTGTGTATGTGATGTGTCTGTCTCTCTCTCTCTCCCTCCCCCTCTCTGTATGTTGGTGCATATTTGCATGTGCCTTGTATTTATGGTATATTGCATATGCGTGTGTTCAGCTGTGTTCTCTGCTGATATGGAAACAGCCTTTAGTGGTGGAGACATGTAGAAAGCTGTGCCAGTATGCATGCAGCTTTCAGACGGTTGTAAATTCTTCACTGTGTCCCAAGACACCGCTGGAATGCTCGTGTGTGTGTGTGTGTGTGTGTGTCTGTGTGTGTCTGTGTGTGTGTGTGTGTGTGAGAGACCACATATGCATCGATGGGTTTTTATGCATATATTAGGCTATGTTATAGGCTATGTACTAGCGCTAAGTTTAAAGATGCATGCACATTTGTGTGTGTGTGTGTGTGTGAGAAAGAGAGAGTTTGTGTGGTTGTGTCTGTGTGTGTGTGCGTGTGTGCATGTGTGTCTGTATGATTGTGTGCAACTGTGCATATGTGCGTATGAGTGAGTGTACATGTGACTGTGTACACAACTGTCAGTGATAAAGTCTGTGTGATTAAGGGACTGTCAACATTAATAAAGTGGCCATAAAATCATTACCTCACTGCCACCTGTAGCCACAGCTATGTCACATATTTCAACTGTATGCTTTAGAAAGGTACAGTGCACACTCCCTGTCAGCCTGCAATGTTGATTGGCAATACAATTTGGGAAAAAAAACATCTGTTCTTCACACCTGCTGTACTTTATTGTTGTTGTTCTTTTTTTGAAAAAATTTTTTGGGATTTTTGACCACACGAACACTAGCATTGCACCTTATGTGAACACTTTGGGGTTGGGTTTGCGTTTGGTTTGGGTTGGACTCTGTGCATTAAAACGCACTATATACATACATAGTTACCTTATCTTGCCTTACCTTCTAAAGCCCTGTTCGGATGAGATTAGTTTTAAGTGGAGACGGTGGGTTAAATTATTTTCACCACGGGTCTTCTGTAATTACAATGACCAATGCGTGTGAGATTAAGAAATCTCTGGATTCTCCTAGAAGTGGGAGGGGTGTCTCGATTTACGCACAGGGCAGGCCGTCACCTCCCTGTCTCCATGTGTGTGCTACACTGCTTCCTGGTATCACATTCAAACATGTACTGTAACATGGCCTGAGTAATATTTACTCGTTAGTTCAGTGTCAAATTCAAGTTTATTTGTCACATGATGAATATGTCAAGGACAACTGTAGGCTGCTATGACATGCTTGTGGTGAGACTCGGGTATTCTAAAGGCTACAGCTGACGAAATATCACACAAAGTCACCCTGCTTGTCAATTACATTGGTAGTCTATACTTTACCTTAGCAGGCAAAATCATCACCTTGTGGTTGCTTT
>NC_084994.1:40750833-40753333 GCF_963854185.1 Sardina pilchardus
CTGGTCATGAATGTTTCTGCCTGACTGACGTGTGCCCTGATATCTGTCCTCTCTGTTCTCTCTCTACACACAAACACACACACACACACACACTCTCTGTCTCACACACACACTCTCTCTCACACACACACACACACGCGCACACACACGCACGCACACACACACACACACACACAGTTGTCTTCCAGCCACCACAGCGGCAGCAGCAAGGAGGGCGAGAGTAAGGCCAAGAAGCTGAGCTCCCACGGCGGCCTGCCCCATCGCTGCAGCAAGAAGAGCGGCAGTGGCACCGGCAAGAGCTGCTCCTCCTCCTCCTGCTCCTCCAGCCCCTTCAACGCAGGTACTGTAAGCACACACCCACTAGGAACAAGCAGCAAAGTGTGTAGCATATGCATAGGTGTGTGTAGTGTAATACAGTATATATATTAGGGCTGTTCGATTTTGCCCAAAAATAAAATCTCGATTTTCTTTTCTCAAAATCCGATTTTCGATTACGATTACGATTACGATTATTTTGTGAAATGACAAAAGGCAAGAATTTATTTCAAACATGCTATTTTTTACTGAACATTTTGCAAATAATTTCCCCATTGGGATTTAAGAGCAAATCTTGCTCTTATTAAACAATATTAATTATTAATAATTCATTTTAAGTGATTGATATTAAGAAACTTTTTTGAACTTTTGCCACAAAATTCAACACTTGCAAACATAAGTACCGCAATTACCCTAGTTAAAGTGAAAAATCGATTTTTACGATTTCACATTCTTGTACGATTTAAAATAATAATCTCGATTACGATTAAAAATCGATTAATTGCACAGCCCTAATATATATATACACACACACACACACATACTGTACATATACTAAGCGGTCAAAAGTTTGGACTCACTTAGAAATATGTATATATATACGTATATATATATATATATATATATATATATATGTATATATAGTGAAATGCTTGCAGATTGTGGATGTGGGTTGTGGCAAAGTGGAAGATGTAAACGAGGGTAGATTGTGTGAAGGTATGAAGACACTACAAGCAGAGTAGTATGGCATAGCATATTTCACATGGTCTTAGATCACATGGTGGCAGGCCTGTCGTGTGCACAGTGTTTTATTGTTGCCACTCAGGGTGACGTGTTCCTTTGTACATCTGTGGAGAGGTCTACTTCCCCTTTGATGGGTTTGACGTTGCTTGGTTTGGAGCCAAATGAGATGACTGAGAGATTTGTATTGTTTCCCCTATGAGTTCTTCTCTTCCTTAAATTTTTTGACAAAGTGATTTTCAAAACATTCTTTCTCTCTCTCTCTCTAACTATTAGTGTTTTCAGTTTCATGCCAAAATAACCAGATCTTTCCATCTATCTATCTATCAATCTATTCTATCGATCTACAGTGCCTGTGAATATCTATCAGCCTGCATTATCTGTCTATCCTTTTCATCTATCTGTCTATCTGTCTATCTATCTATCTATCTATCTATCTATCTATCTACCGTACCTGTGAATATCTATCAGTCTACATTATCTATCTATCTATCTCTCTCTCTCTCCATCTCTCTCTCTATCTCTCTATCCTGTGTAAGGAAATAAACACAGTGTCCTCTCTGCTGTGCATCCTCAGGGGGCACGTCGTCGTTGTCGTCCAGCCAGGACTTCCTGCAGCTGTCCTCCTCGTCCTGCCGTCTGGAGCGCGAGCGGGAACCGCGGGAACCGCGGGAGCCCGAGGAGCCGCCGGCCGCCGAGCCACGGGAGGAACGCAAGCGCCGCAGCCTCCCGCGGGAGGAGGAGGAGGAGGAGGAGGAGGAGGAAGAGCAGGAGGAGAAAGTGGAGGAGGAGGAAGAGGAGGAGGAGGAACAGGAGGGAGCGAGGGAAAGGGAGGGAGCGAGGGAAAGGGAGAGGGAGAGGGAGAGGGAGGGCAAGTACCACAAGCCCCCGGCGCTGCAGCCGCCCGCCCTCACGCCCGCCAACGGGCCGGCCGAGTCCGAGGCCAACACCTTCGAGACCAAGGTGACCATCTCCACCTACGGCTCCATCATGCGCATCACTTCCTCCTCCGGACTGGGCAGCGGCAGCAAGGTAGGCACCCCCTTCCCACCCCACACAAACACACACATGGCACTGAGGCTGTAGGGGACGCCAGCGCCAGAATGCATCTGGACACACACACACACACACACACACACACACACACACACACACACACACACACACACACACACACACACACACACGAACACACACACACGAACAGACACGAACACACACACACGGACACACACAAACACATGCACACAACTCTGCAAGTATCAGAACTCCCCACTGGGACTTTCAGGGTTCTAAGACCCTTTGGTTCCTCGATGTCAGGGTAGGTTTCAGTTTAGAATTCACCCCTCTTCTGTGCGCCCAGTTATAGTACATCCATTACATTACAGTAATAGCATTAGAAATTGCAGATAAAGTCTTTCATGTGGTATAGGCTGGGTGGTAT
>NC_084994.1:40760833-40763333 GCF_963854185.1 Sardina pilchardus
GACACTAGAGACAAGGTGTGTGCATGTGTGCGTGTGTGTGTGTGTCTGTGTATGCTTGTGTCTACTGGAGCTGTTTTGTTCTGTGGTTGTTGTTGTTGTTGTTGTTATTGTTGGTGGAGTGTTGTTAGGAAAAAAAGGCGGGAAGGGAGACAGTGGATTGTTTGTCACAAGACACTAGACACAAGTTGTGTGTGTGTTTGTCGGCTGGAGCTGTTTTGTTTTGTGGTCGTTGTCGTTGTTGTTGGAATTGTTTCTGTTGTTGTTGTTGTTTTTTTGCGGTGAAAAAAGCTAAGGGGAAACAGGAGACAGTTTATCACCAGACGTAGATGCGGAGGCTAGGCTGACTCATCCGTGCGATTCACCCGTCACTCACTCAGCTGTGTGTAATGTGTATTTGTACCAAGACTCTACAGCTACAGAATGCTTGCCCCGCCAGCATGAACCTCTCAGCCTCCTCTTTCTCATGGTGGTGTCAAACCAGTTTGAAGAGTGAAGACTCTCTGGTTCTGAAAGCGCTGTGTTGGCATACAGTAGCCTCTCTAAACATAGAAATAGAGAAGAGGAGAAATAGTCAAGCTGAGCGGGTATAAATAGTCTCACCAGGGCAATGATTTCCTCCATCGCTTCCTGTGTAAGGGGGTTGAGGGGTGCTGAAGTGCACCGTGGGGCAGAAGTTAGAACTGCAGTACGCCAGTATCGTGCATTCGGTGGGAGGAACAGTTAATCGGTTTGATTTCCACAAGCTGTCGGCATACGACTCTGTCATTCGTAAGGAGTTTTAATCAGTTTTAATTATCGATATGATTGATTTTAAAGAACTCGAACGACGATAAGGGTGTCATGAGTTTGGGGAAGTGGGACATGTTAGTTGGTTAACTGAAGCGCTCCTGTCTTGTAAAGTACTCAGCCGTGCATCATGGGATTGCAAGGTGGTGATGGTGTTCAGCGGTTATACGTGGCCGTTCTCAGCTGTGTGTGAATGGGGGGTGTAGAGGGGCCGTGGCCATGAGACATTGTGCAGAGTGGTGCAGATGCACACAAACATGAGAATGCTGCTTGCACAGTCCTGTGTGCAATGTGTCAACAAGACGCTCCCTTTAATAGTACTTTGATCATGCACAGACACACACACACACAGATACATACACACACGCGCGCACACACACAGATACAGACACATACACACACACGTACACATACACAGACAGATACAGGCGCATATTACACACACACACACACACACACACACACACACACACACACACACACACACAGACACACACACACACACACATACATACAGTATTTGCACAAAAGCTGTCAGCTGGAGTGCTGCCAGCTCTCCATTTCTCTAACTAGGTTAGTCTCAGCTAAGTGTCCAGTAGCTTTTCACTCTCACATCCTCTCAGCTCCAGAAGCACACAAAACCCATTGACAGTTCTGGCAGTGGCCGAGTAGAGGTGGCCCACTCAGTAGCACTTTGACTTTGGTATTACCACCACAGAGTCTGTGGGAGACCCAGGACCCTAATTTAAACAAGTGCAAAAGTATGAAGTTAATTTCAAGTCACTTTTAAAGTCAAGTCACTTTTAAATGCAACAGGAGTTGACCCAAACCCAAATTTAATAGCAAGACAAAATCTATTTGCTAATTTATGGTTATGGTTATGGCTATTTGGCAGACACCTTTGTCAAAAGCGAGCAATTTAATACCATGAGCAAGATCCTAAGGCCAACCATCATCAGTGGGATACTTTGGTGTTACCACAACAGAGTCTGTGTGGGACCCAGGGCCCTAATTTAAACGAGTGCAAAAGTCTGAAGGAAAGTTAATTTAGTCAAGTCAAGTCACTTTTATTTATATACCGCATATAAATACAGCAGGAGTTGCCCCAAACCCAAATTTAATAACAAGACAAATCTATTTGCTAATTTATGGTTATGGTTATGGTTATGGTTATGGCTAAAAAGAGCAATTTAATAGCGTGAGCAAGATCCTAAAAAGAGCAATTTAATAGCGTGAGCAAGATCCTAAGGCCACTCATCAGTGGAATAGCTCAGTGCTCCCACACCTCACGTTAGCTTTAGTTCATACACAAGAGTCTTTGCTCATTGAATGGATTTGCACTCTCATTTAAATTATGGACCTCAGTCTCAGTTCACAGATCACATGTAAGATGTTTTGCTGTACTGTAGCTCCATTGGCTTGTGATGGTGCTGTGGGTGGCTGTGTAATCTCTAACACACATGAACTGTTACTTGTCTGCTTGTATGTGTATTTGCTTACAGTTGCACATGTTACTGGGATGCATGCAGGAGATGAAAGTGTTTTGAGTGTGTGTGTGTGTGTGTGTGTGTGTGTGTGTGTGTGTGTGTGTGTGTTTTGAGTGTGTGTGTGTGTTTACATGCGTGACAGAGAGATGCTGTGTTTGTACAGTATGCATGTGGGAGAGAGAGGGGGGGTTGCTGGAGAGTTCATGAGTGTGTGCTTGTGAGTTCAT